>NC_080077.1:93185876-93500807 GCF_949987535.1 Balaenoptera acutorostrata | reverse complement strand
TCACAATGCTCCATGCCATTGTCAGCACAGTGTTCCTTGGACCCTGTCATCAAAATGCTCCATCCCCTTTTCATCACAATGCCCCAGATATCCTATCATTACAATGCTCCATGCCCGTGTCAACACAATGCTCCATGACCCCTGACATCAAAATGCTTTATGAGCCTTGTTATCAGAATGTTCCATGACCCCTGTTATCAAAAAGATCCATGACCGTTGCGATCACAATGCTGCATGATACATTTTATCCCAATTCTCTGTGACCGCTGTCATCACAATGCTCCAGGACAATTTTCATCACAATGCTCTATGCCCCCTGTCATCACAGTGCCCCATAACCCCTGTAATCACAATGCTCCATGACCCTGTCATCACAATGCTACATGACACCTGTCATCACATTGTTCCATGGCCTATGTATTCACAATGCTCCATGGACACTGTAATCACACTGCTCCATGTTCCCTTTCAACACAATGCTCCATGACCCCTGTCATCACAACGTTCCATGAAAGTTGTCATCAAAATGCTCCATGACCCCGCTCACCACAAGTTTCCCTGCCCTTGTCATCACAATCCTCCATGACCCATGTAATCACAATGGTACATGGCCTTGTCATCACAATGCTCCATGGTCTCTTTCATCACCATGCTCCATGGTCTTTCTCATCACAATGCTCTATGACCCCTGTCATCACAATGCTCCACGCCGTTGTCATCACAATGCTCCATGGCCCCTGTAATCACAATGCTCCATTCACTTTTCATCACAATGCTCCAGAACCCTTGTCCTCATAATGCTCCATTCCCGTGTCATCCCATTGCTCAATGACACTTGTCATCAAAATGTTCCTTGGCCTTTGTCATCACAGTGCTCCATGATACCTTTAATCAAACTTCTACATCACCACTGTCATCACAATGCAAGATGACCAATGTCATCACAATGTCCCATGACACGTGTCATCACAATTCGCCTTGGCCCTTGTCATCTCAATGCTGTATGAACCGTGTCATCACTAGGTTCCAGGACACTTGTCATCAAGTGATCCATGACCACTTTCATCACAATGCTCCATGACCTCTCTTATCTCAATGCTCCATGGCCTTTGTATTCACAATGTTCTATTGTCCCGATAATCGCGTTGCTCCATGAACACTTTCATCACAATGCTCCTTGACCACTGTCACCATAATGCCCCATGACGTCTCTCATCACTGTGCTCCAAGGCCACTCTCATCAAAATGCTCCATGATCTGTGTCAGCACAATATTGCCTGACACTTGTCATCACAATGCTCCATGATCCCTGTAATCACAATGATCCCTGCCAATGTCATCACAATGCTCCATGTCTCCTGTAATCACAATGCTCCATGCCCTTGTCATCACAATGCTCCAGGGCTGTTGTCATTACCATGCTTCATGCCCGTGTCATCACAATGCTCCATGATTATTGTCTTCAAAATGCTCCATGGCCCATGTCATCACAGTGCTCCATGACCCCTGTCATCACAATGCTCTATGGCCTTTGTCATCACAATGCTCTATGTCGGTTTTCATCACAATTCTCAATGACCACTTTAATCTCTATGCTCGCTGACCATTTTCATCACATTTCTCTATTGTCATTACAATTCCCCATGGCCCCTTTCTTCACAATGCTCCATGATGCCTGTCATCACAATGCTCCATGGCTTTTGTTATCCCAATGTTCCAGGACCAGTTTCATCACAATACTCCATCCCCCTTGTCATCATGGTGCACAATGAAACCTTTCATTACAATGCTCCATGACACTTGTCATCACAATGCTCCATGGCCTTTATCATCACAATGCTCCCAGGCACTTTTCATCACGATGTTCCATGAAAATTTTCATCACAATGCTCCATGACCATTGTCATCACAATAGTCCATACCCTTGTCAACACAATGCTGCATACTCCCTGTCATCACAATTCTCCATGACTGCTGTCACCACAATAATCCAGGACAATTTTCATAATAATGCTTCATGCCCCCAGTCATCACAGTGCTCCATGATACCTTTCATCACAATTCCTAGATGATCAATGTCATGACAATGCCCCATGTCACCTGTCATCACAATTCGCTATGACCCTTGTCATCACAATACTCGATGAACCGTGTCATCACAGTGTGCCAGGACACATGTCATCACAATCATCCATGACTACTTTCATCACAATGCCCCAATACACCTGTCATCACAATGCTCCATGGCTCCTGTTATCATATTGCTCCATGATCTCTTTCATCACAATGTTCCATGACCACTGTCATCACCATGCTTCATGACGCCTGTCATCTCAGTGCTCCATGGCCCCTTTCATCACAATGCTCCATGAACCCAGTCATCACAATGTTCCCTGCCCTTTTCATCACAATGCTCCATGGGCACTCTCATCACAATGCTCCATGCCAATCTCATCAAAATGCCCCATGACACTTGTCATCACAATGCTCCATGGCCTTTGTCATCACAATGTTCCATGGCCCCTATCATCACAGTGCTCCATGATACCTTTCTTCACAATTCTAGATGACCACTGTCATCACAATGCCCCATGACAGATGTCATCACAATTCGCCATGGTCCTTGTCATCACAATGCTCCATGAACCGTGTCATCACAAGGTTCCAGGACACTTGTCATCACAAAGTTCCATGATCACTTTCATCACAATGCTCCATGAACCCTGTCATCTCAATGCTCCATAGCCTTTGTATTCACAATGCTCCATGGTCCCTGTAATCACAGTGCTCCATGACCCCTTTCATCACAATGCTCCAAGACCGCTGTCATCACAATGCCCCATGACGCCTGCCATCACAAATCTCCAAGGCCTCTCTTACCAAAAAGCACCGTGATCCCTCTCAGCACAATGTTCCATGACACTTTTCATCACAATGCTCCATGGGCACTCTCAGCACAATGCTCCATGCCCTTGTCATCAAAATGCTCCAGAACTCTTGTCATCATAATGCTCCATGCCAATGTCATCAAAATGCCCCATGACACTTGTCATCACAATGCTCCATGGCCTTTGTCATCACAATGCTCCATGACCCCTGTCATCACAAAGTTCTCTGCCCATATCATCACAAGGTTCCTTGTCACCTTTAATCACAATGCTCCATGCCCTTTCATCACAATGCTCCAGAATTCTTGTCATCGCAATGTTCCTTGACCGTGTCATCACAATGCTCCATGACCCTTGTCATCACAAAGCTCCATGACCCCTGTCATCACAATGATCCATGACTCCTTTCCTCACAGTGCTCCAGTACACTTTTCATCACAATGCTCCATGCCATTGTCAGCACAGTGTTCCTTGGACCCTGTCATCAAAATGCTCCATCCCCTTTTCATCACAATGCCCCAGATATCCTATCATTACAATGCTCCATGCCCGTGTCAACACAATGCTCTATGACCCCTGACATCAAAATGCTTTATGAGCCTTGTTATCAGAATGTTCCATGACCCCTGTTATCAAAATGATCCATGACCGTTGCGATCACAATGCTGCATGATACATTTTATCCCAATTCTCTGTGACCGCTGTCATCACAATGCTCCAGGACAATTTTCATCACAATGCTCTATGCCCCCTGTCATCACAGTGCCCCATAACCCCTGTAATCACAATGCTCCATGACCCTGTCATCACAATGCTACATGACACCTGTCATCACATTGTTCCATGGCCTATGTATTCACAATGCTCCATGGACACTGTAATCACACTGCTCCATGTTCCCTTTCAACACAATGCTCCATGACCCCTGTCATCACAACGTTCCATGAAAGTTGTCATCAAAATGCTCCATGACCCCGCTCACCACAAGTTTCCCTGCCCTTGTCATCACAATGCTCCATGACCCATGTAATCACAATGGTACATGGCCTTTTCATCACAATGCTCCATGGTCTCTTTCATCACCATGCTCCATGGTCTTTCTCATCACAATGCTCTATGACCCCTGTCATCACAATGCTCCACGCCATTGTCATCACAATGCTCCATGGCCCCTGTAATCACAATGCTCCATTCACTTTTCATCACAATGCTCCAGAACCCTTGTCCTCATAATGCTCCATTCCCGTGTCATCCCATTGCTCAATGACACTTGTCATCAAAATGTTCCTTGGCCTTTGTCATCACAGTGCTCCATGATACCTTTAATCAAAATTCTACATCACCACTGTCATCACAATGCAAGATGACCAATGTCATCACAATGCCCCATGACACGTGTCATCACAATTCGCCTTGGCCCTTGTCATCTCAATGCTGTATGAACCGTGTCATCACTAGGTTCCAGGACACTTGTCATCAAGTGATCCATGACCACTTTCATCACAATGCTCCATGACCTCTCTTATCTCAATGCTCCATGGCCTTTGTATTCACAATGTTCTATTGTCCCGATAATCGCGTTGCTCCATGAACACTTTCATCACAATGCTCCTTGACCACTGTCACCATAATGCCCCATGACGTCTCTCATCACTGTGCTCCAAGGCCACTCTCATCAAAATGCTCCATGATCTGTGTCAGCACAATATTGCCTGACACTTGTCATCACAATGCTCCATGATCCCTGTAATCACAATGATCCCTGCCAATGTCATCACAATGCTCCATGTCTCCTGTAATCACAATGCTCCATGCCCTTGTCAACACAATGCTCCAGGTCTGTTGTCATTACCATGCTTCATGCCCGTGTCATCACAATGCTCCATGATTATTGTCTTCAAAATGCTCCATGGCCCATGTCATCACAGTGCTCCATGACCCCTGTCATCACAATGCTCTATGGCCTTTGTCATCACAATGCTCTGTGACCCCTGTCAACACAATGCCTGATGACCACTGTCATCAAAATGCTAAATGGCACTTGTCATCACAATGCTCTATGATGCCTGTCATCACTATTCTCCATGTCACTTGTTATCACAATGCTCCATGGCCCCTGTATGCACAGTGCTCCATGAACCGTTTCATCTCAATGCTCCATGACCTCACTCATCACAATGCCCCTTGAACCCTGTAATCACAATGTTCCATGGCCCTTGTCATCACAGTGCTCCAAGCCTTTGTCATCACACTGCTCCATGGAAACTGTAATCACAATGCTCCATGCCCTTGTCATCACTGGGCTCCACAACTCTTGTCATTATACTGCTCCATGTCCATTTCATCACCATGCTCCATGACACTTGTCATCACAATTCGCCATGACCATTGTCATCACAATGCTCCATGAAACATGTCATCACAGGGTCCCAGGACACATGTCATCACAATGATCCATTACCACTTTCATCACAATGTTCCATGACCACTGTCATCTCAATGCTCCATGGCCTTTGTATTCACAATGCTCCATGGCCCCTATAATCACAGTGCTCCATAACACCTTTCATCATAATGCTCCATGACCACTGCCACCTCAATGCCCCATGACGCCTGTCATCACAATACTCCAAGGCCCCTCTCATCACAATGCTCCATGACACTTGTCATCACATTGCTCCATAACACCTGTCATCACAGTGTTCCGTGCCCATGTCATCACAATGCTCCATGTCCCCTATAATCACAATGCTCCATGCCTTTTTCCTCACAATGCTCCAGAATTCTTGTCATCACAATGTTCCATGACCGTGGCATCACAGTGCTCCATGGCCCTTGTCATCACAATGCTCCAGAATTTTTGTCATCCCAATGTTCCAGGACCGTGTCATCACAATGCCACATGACCCTGGTCATCACAGTTCTCCATGACCTTTGTCATCACAATGCTCTATGTCGGTTTTCATCACAATTCTCAATGACCACTTTAATCACTATGCTCGCTGACCATTTTCATCACATTTCTCTATTGTCATTACAATTCCCCATGGCCCCTTTCTTCACAATGCTCCATGATGCCTGTCATCACAATGCTCCATGGCTTTTGTTATCACAATGTTCCAGGACCAGTTTCATCACAATACTCCATCCCCCTTGTCATCATGGTGCACAATGAAACCTTTCATTACAATGCTCCATGACACTTGTCATCACAATGCTCCATGGCCTTTATCATCACAATGCTCCCAGGCACTTTTCATCACGAAGTTCCATGAAAATTTTCATCACAATGCTCCATGACCATTGTCATCACAATAGTCCATACCCTTGTCAACACAATGCTGCATACTCCCTGTCATCACAATTCTCCATGACTGCTGTCACCACAATAATCCAGGACAATTTTCATAATAATGCTTCATGCCCCCAGTCATCACAGTGCTCCATGATACCTTTCATCACAATTCCTAGATGATCAATGTCATGACAATGCCCCATGTCACCTGTCATCACAATTCGCTATGACCCTTGTCATCACAATACTCGATGAACCGTGTCATCACAGTGTGCCAGGACACATGTCATCACAATGATCCATGACTACTTTCATCACAATGCCCCAATACACCTGTCATCACAATGCTCCATGGCTCCTGTTATCATATTGCTCCATGATCTCTTTCATCACAATGTTCCATGACCACTGTCATCACCATGCTTCATGACGCCTGTCATCTCAGTGCTCCATGGCCCCTTTCATCACAATGCTCCATGAACCCAGTCATCACAATGTTCCCTGCCCTTTTCATCACAATGCTCCATGGGCACTCTCATCACAATGCTCCATGCCAATGTCATCAAAATGCCCCATGACACTTGTCATCACAATGCTCCATGGCCTTTGTCATCACAATGTTCCATGGCCCCTATCATCACAGTGCTCCATGATACCTTTCTTCACAATTCTAGATGACCACTGTCATCACAATGCCCCATGACAGATGTCATCACAATTCGCCATGGTCCTTGTCATCACAATGCTCCATGAACTGTGTCATCACAAGGTTCCAGGACACTTGTCATCACAAAGTTCCATGATCACTTTCATCACAATGCTCCATGAACCCTGTCATCTCAATGCTCCATAGCCTTTGTATTCACAATGCTCCATGGTCCCTGTAATCACAGTGCTCCATGACCCCTTTCATCACAATGCTCCAAGACCGCTGTCATCACAATGCCCCATGACGCCTGCCATCACAAATCTCCAAGGCCTCTCTTACCAAAAAGCACCGTGATCCCTCTCAGCACAATGTTCCATGACACTTTTCATCACAATGCTCCATGGGCACTCTCAGCACAATGCTCCATGCCCTTGTCATCAAAATGCTCCAGAACTCTTGTCATCATAATGCTCCATGCCAATGTCATCAAAATGCCCCATGACACTTGTCATCACAATGCTCCATGGCCTTTGTCATCACAATGCTCCATGACCCCTGTCATCACAAAGTTCTCTGCCCATATCATCACAAGGTTCCTTGTCACCTTTAATCACAATGCTCCATGCCCTTTCATCACAATGCTCCAGAATTCTTGTCATCGCAATGTTCCTTGACCGTGTCATCACAATGCTCCATGACCCTTGTCATCACAAAGCTCCATGACCCCTGTCATCACAATGATCCATGACTCCTTTCCTCACAGTGCTCCAGTACACTTTTCATCACAATGCTCCATGCCATTGTCATCACAATAGTCCATACCCTTGTCAACACAATGCTGCATACTCCCTGTCATCACAATTCTCCATGACTGCTGTCACCACAATAATCCAGGACAATTTTAATAATAATGCTTCACGCCCCCAGTCATCACAGTGCTCCATGATACCTTTCATCACAATTCCTAGATGATCAATGTCATGACAATGCCCCATGTCACCTGTCATCACAATTCGCTATGACCCTTGTCATCACAATACTCGATGAACCGTGTCATCACAGTGTGCCAGGACACATGTCATCACAATGATCCATGACTACTTTCATCACAATGCCCCAATACACATGTCATCACAATGCTCCATGGCTCCTGTTATCATATTGCTCCATGATCTCTTTCATCACAATGTTCCATGACCACTGTCATCACCATGCTTCATGACGCCTGTCATCTCAGTGCTCCATGGCCCCTTTCATCACAATGCTCCATGAACCCAGTCATCACAATGTTCCCTGCCCTTTTCATCACAATGCTCCATGGGCACTCTCATCACAATGCTCCATGCCAATGTCATCAAAATGCCCCATGACACTTGTCATCACAATGCTCCATGGCCTTTGTCATCACAATGTTCCATGGCCCCTATCATCACAGTGCTCCATGATACCTTTCTTCACAATTCTAGATGACCACTGTCATCACAATGCCCCATGACAGATGTCATCACAATTCGCCATGGTCCTTGTCATCACAATGCTCCATGAACCGTGTCATCACAAGGTTCCAGGACACTTGTCATCACAAAGTTCCATGATCACTTTCATCACAATGCTCCATGAACCCTGTCATCTCAATGCTCCATAGCCTTTGTATTCACAATGCTCCATGGTCCCTGTAATCACAGTGCTCCATGACCCCTTTCATCACAATGCTCCAAGACCGCTGTCATCACAATGCCCCATGACGCCTGCCATCACAAATCTCCAAGGCCTCTCTTACCAAAAAGCACCGTGATCCCTCTCAGCACAATGTTCCATGACACTTTTCATCACAATGCTCCATGGGCACTCTCAGCACAATGCTCCATGCCCTTGTCATCAAAATGCTCCAGAACTCTTGTCATCATAATGCTCCATGCCAATGTCATCAAAATGCCCCATGACACTTGTCATCACAATGCTCCATGGCCTTTGTCATCACAATGCTCCATGACCCCTGTCATCACAAAGTTCTCTGCCCATATCATCACAAGGTTCCTTGTCACCTTTAATCACAATGCTCCATGCCCTTTCATCACAATGCTCCAGAATTCTTGTCATCGCAATGTTCCTTGACCGTGTCATCACAATGCTCCATGACCCTTGTCATCACAAAGCTCCATGACCCCTGTCATCACAATGATCCATGACTCCTTTCCTCACAGTGCTCCAGTACACTTTTCATCACAATGCTCCATGCCATTGTCAGCACAGTGTTCCTTGGACCCTGTCATCAAAATGCTCCATCCCCTTTTCATCACAATGCCCCAGATATCCTATCATTACAATGCTCCATGCCCGTGTCAACACAATGCTCCATGACCCCTGACATCAAAATGCTTTATGAGCCTTGTTATCAGAAAGTTCCATGACCCCTGTTATCAAAATGATCCATGACCGTTGCGATCACAATGCTGCATGATACATTTTATCCCAATTCTCTGTGACCGCTGTCATCACAATGCTCCAGGACAATTTTCATCACAATGCTCTATGCCCCCTGTCATCACAGTGCCCCATAACCCCTGTAATCACAATGCTCCATGACCCTGTCATCACAATGCTACATGACACCTGTCATCACATTGTTCCATGGCCAATGTATTCACAATGCTCCATGGACACTGTAATCACACTGCTCCATGTTCCCTTTCAACACAATGCTCCATGACCCCTGTCATCACAACGTTCCATGAAAGTTGTCATCAAAATGCTCCATGACCCCGCTCACCACAAGTTTCCCTGCCCTTGTCATCACAATGCTCCATGACCCATGTAATCACAATGGTACATGGCCTTGTCATCACAATGCTCCATGGTCTCTTTCATCACCATGCTCCATGGTCTTTCTCATCACAATGCTCTATGACCCCTGTCATCACAATGCTCCACGCCGTTGTCATCACAATGCTCCATGGCCCCTGTAATCACAATGCTCCATTCACTTTTCATCACAATGCTCCAGAACCCTTGTCCTCATAATGCTCCATTCCCGTGTCATCCCATTGCTCAATGACACTTGTCATCAAAATGTTCCTTGGCCTTTGTCATCACAGTGCTCCATGATACCTTTAATCAAAATTCTACATCACCACTGTCATCACAATGCAAGATGACCAATGTCATCACAATGCCCCATGACACGTGTCATCACAATTCGCCTTGGCCCTTGTCATCTCAATGCTGTATGAACCGTGTCATCACTAGGTTCCAGGACACTTGTCATCACAGTGATCCATGACCACTTTCATCACAATGCTCCATGACCTCTCTTATCTCAATGCTCCATGGCCTTTGTATTCACAATGTTCTATTGTCCCGATAATCGTGTTGCTCCATGAACAGTTTCATCACAATGCTCCTTGACCACTGTCACCATAATGCCCCATGACGTCTCTCATCACTGTGCTCCAAGGCCACTCTCATTAAAATGCTCCATGATCTGTGTCAGCACAATATTGCATGACACTTGTCATCACAATGCTCCATGATCCCTGTAATCATAATGATCCCTGCCAATGTCATCACAATGCTCCATGTCTCCTGTAATCACAATGCTCCATGCCCTTGTCAACACAATGCTCCAGGTCTGTTGTCATTACCATGCTTCATGCCCGTGTCATCACAATGCTCCATGATTATTGTCTTCAAAATGCTCCATGGCCCATGTCATCACAGTGCTCCATGACCCCTGTCATCACAATGCTCTATGGCCTTTGTCATCACAATGCTCTGTGACCCCTGTCAACACAATGCCTGATGACCACTGTCATCAAAATGCTAAATGGCACTTGTCATCACAATGCTCTATGATGCCTGTCATCACTATTCTCCATGTCACTTGTTATCACAATGCTCCATGGCCCCTGTATGCACAGTGCTCCATGAACCGTTTCATCTCAATGCTCCATGACCTCACTCATCACAATGCCCCTTGAACTCTGTAATCACAATGTTCCAGGGCCCTTGTCATCACAGTGCTCCAAGCCTTTGTCATCACACTGCTCCATGGCACCTGTAATCACAATGCTCCATGCCCTTGTCATCACTGGGCTCCACAACTCTTGTCATTATACTGCTCCATGTCCATTTCATCACCATGCTCCATGACACTTGTCATCACAATTAGCCATGACCATTGTCATCACAATGCTCCATGAAACATGTCATCACAGGGTCCCAGGACACATGTCATCACAATGATCCATTACCACTTTCATCACAATGTTCCATGACCACTGTCATCTCAATGCTCCATGGCCTTTGTATTCACAATGCTCCATGGCCCCTATAATCACAGTGCTCCATAACACCTTTCATCATAATGCTCCATGACCACTGCCATCTCAATGCCCCATGACGCCTGTCATCACAATACTCCAAGGCCCCTCTCATCACAATGCTCCATGACACTTGTCATCACATTGCTCCATAACACCTGTCATCACAGTGTTCCGTGCCCATGTCATCACAATGCTCCATGTCCCCTATAATCACAATGCTCCATGCCTTTTTCCTCACAATGCTCCAGAATTCTTGTCATCACAATGTTCCATGACCGTGGCATCACAGTGCTCCATGGCCCTTGTCATCACAATGCTCCAGAATTTTTGTCATCCCAATGTTCCATGACCGTGTCATCACAATGCCACATGACCCTGGTCATCACAGTTCTCCATGACCTTTGTCATCACAATGCTCTATGTCGGTTTTCATCACAATTCTCAATGACCACTTTAATCACTATGCTCGCTGACCATTTTCATCACATTTCTCTATTGTCATTACAATTCCCCATGGCCCCTTTCTTCACAATGCTCCATGATGCCTGTCATCACAATGCTCCATGCCTTTTGTTATCACAATGTTCCAGGACCAGTTTCATCACAATACTCCATCCCCCTTGTCATCATGGTGCACAATGAAACCTTTCATTACAATGCTCCATGACACTTGTCATCACAATGCTCCATGGCCTTTATCATCACAATGCTCCCAGGCACTTTTCATCACGATGTTCCATGAAAATTTTCATCACAATGCTCCATGACCATTGTCATCACAATAGTCCATACCCTTGTCAACACAATGCTGCATACTCCCTGTCATCACAATTCTCCATGACTGCGGTCACCACAATAATCCAGGACAATTTTCATAATAATGCTTCATGCCCCCAGTCATCACAGTGCTCCATGATACCTTTCATTACAATTCCTAGATGATCAATGTCATGACAATGCCCCATGTCACCTGTCATCACAATTCGCTATGACCCTTGTCATCACAATACTCGATGAACCGTGTCATCACAGTGTGCCAGGACACATGTCATCACAATGATCCATGACTACTTTCATCACAATGCCCCAATACACCTGTCATCACAATGCTCCATGGCTCCTGTTATCATATTGCTCCATGATCTCTTTCATCACAATGTTCCATGACCACTGTCATCACCATGCTTCATGACGCCTGTCATCTCAGTGCTCCATGGCCCCTTTCATCACAATGCTCCATGAACCCAGTCATCACAATGTTCCCTGCCCTTTTCATCACAATGCTCCATGGGCACTCTCATCACAATGCTCCATGCCAATGTCATCAAAATGCCCCATGACACTTGTCATCACAATGCTCCATGGCCTTTGTCATCACAATGTTCCATGGCCCCTATCATCACAGTGCTCCATGATACCTTTCTTCACAATTCTAGATGACCACTGTCATCACAATGCCCCATGACAGATGTCATCACAATTCGCCATGGTCCTTGTCATCACAATGCTCCATGAACCGTGTCATCACAAGGTTCCAGGACACTTGTCATCACAAAGTTCCATGATCACTTTCATCACAATGCTCCATGAACCCTGTCATCTCAATGCTCCATAGCCTTTGTATTCACAATGCTCCATGGTCCCTGTAATCACAGTGCTCCATGACCCCTTTCATCACAATGCTCCAAGACCGCTGTCATCACAATGCCCCATGACGCCTGCCATCACAAATCTCCAAGGCCTCTCTTACCAAAAAGCACCGTGATCCCTCTCAGCACAATGTTCCATGACACTTTTCATCACAATGCTCCATGGGCACTCTCAGCACAATGCTCCATGCCCTTGTCATCAAAATGCTCCAGAACTCTTGTCATCATAATGCTCCATGCCAATGTCATCAAAATGCCCCATGACACTTGTCATCACAATGCTCCATGGCCTTTGTCATCACAATGCTCCATGACCCCTGTCATCACAAAGTTCTCTGCCCATATCATCACAAGGTTCCTTGTCACCTTTAATCACAATGCTCCATGCCCTTTCATCACAATGCTCCAGAATTCTTGTCATCGCAATGTTCCTTGACCGTGTCATCACAATGCTCCATGACCCTTGTCATCACAAAGCTCCATGACCCCTGTCATCACAATGATCCATGACTCCTTTCCTCACAGTGCTCCAGTACACTTTTCATCACAATGCTCCATGCCATTGTCAGCACAGTGTTCCTTGGACCCTGTCATCAAAATGCTCCATCCCCTTTTCATCACAATGCCCCAGATATCCTATCATTACAATGCTCCATGCCCGTGTCAACACAATGCTCCATGACCCCTGACATCAAAATGCTTTATGAGCCTTGTTATCAGAATGTTCCATGACCCCTGTTATCAAAATGATCCATGACCGTTGCGATCACAATGCTGCATGATACATTTTATCCCAATTCTCTGTGACCGCTGTCATCACAATGCTCCAGGACAATTTTCATCACAATGCTCTATGCCCCCTGTCATCACAGTGCCCCATAACCCCTGTAATCACAATGCTCCATGACCCTGTCATCACAATGCTACATGACACCTGTCATCACATTGTTCCATGGCCTATGTATTCACAATGCTCCATGGACACTGTAATCACACTGCTCCATGTTCCCTTTCAACACAATGCTCCATGACCCCTGTCATCACAACGTTCCATGAAAGTTGTCATCAAAATGCTCCATGACCCCGCTCACCACAAGTTTCCCTGCCCTTGTCATCACAATGCTCCATGACCCATGTAATCCCAATGGTACATGGCCTTGTCACCACAATGCTCCATGGTCTCTTTCATCACCATGCTCCATGGTCTTTCTCATCACAATGCTCTATGACCCCTGTCATCACAATGCTCCACGCCGTTGTCATCACAATGCTCCATGGCCCCTGTAATCACAATGCTCCATTCACTTTTCATCACAATGCTCCAGAACCCTTGTCCTCATAATGCTCCATTCCCGTGTCATCCCGTTGCTCAATGACACTTATCATCAAAATGTTCCTTGGCCTTTGTCATCACAGTGCTCCATGATACCTTTAATCAAAATTCTACATCACCACTGTCATCACAATGCAAGATGACCAATGTCATCACAATGCCCCATGACACGTGTCATCACAATTCGCCTTGGCCCTTGTCATCTCAATGCTGTATGAACCGTGTCATCACTAGGTTCCAGGACACTTGTCATCACAGTGATCCATGACCACTTTCATCACAATGCTCCATGACCTCTCTTATCTCAATGCTCCATGGTCTTTGTATTCACAATGTTCTATTGTCCCGATAATCGCGTTGCTCCATGAACACTTTCATCACAATGCTCCTTGACCACTGTCACCATAATGCCCCATGACGTCTCTCATCACTGTGCTCCAAGGCCACTCTCATCAAAATGCTCCATGATCTGTGTCAGCACAATATTGCCTGACACTTGTCATCACAATGCTCCATGATCCCTGTAATCACAATGATCCCTGCCAATGTCATCACAATGCTCCATGTCTCCTGTAATCACAATGCTCCATGCCCTTGTCATCACAATGCTCCAGGTCTGTTGTCATTACCATGCTTCATGCCCGTGTCATCACAATGCTCCATGATTATTGTCTTCAAAATGCTCCATGGCCCATGTCATCACAGTGCTCCATGACCCCTGTCATCACAATGCTCTATGGCCTTTGTCATCACAATGCTCTGTGACCCCTGTCAACACAATGCCTGATGACCACTGTCATCAAAATGCTAAATGGCACTTGTCATCACAATGCTCTATGATGCCTGTCATCACTATTCTCCATGTCACTTGTTATCACAATGCTCCATGGCCCCTGTATGCACAGTGCTCCATGAACCGTTTCATCTCAATGCTCCATGACCTCACTCATCACAATGCCCCTTGACCCCTGTAATCACAATGTTCCATGGCCCTTGTCATCACAGTGCTCCAAGCCTTTGTCATCACACTGCTCCATGACACCTGTAATCACAATGCTCCATGCCCTTGTCATCACTGGGCTCCACAACTCTTGTCATTATACTGCTCCATGTCCATTTCATCACCATGCTCCATGACACTTGTCATCACAATTCGCCATGACCATTGTCATCACAATGCTCCATGAAACATGTCATCACAGGGTCCCAGGACACATGTCATCACAATGATCCATTACCACTTTCATCACAATGCTCCATGACCACTGTCATCTCAATGCTCCATGGCCTTTGTATTCACAATGCTCCATGGCCCCTATAATCACAGTGCTCCATAACACCTTTCATCATAATGCTCCATGACCAGTGCCATCTCAATGCCCCATGACGCCTGTCCTCACAATTATCCAAGGCCCCTCTCATCACAATGCTCCATGACACTTGTCATCACATTGCTCCATAACACCTGTCATCACAGTGTTCCGTGCCCATGTCATCACAATGCTCCATGTCCCCTATAATCACAATGCTCCATGCCTTTTTCCTCACAATGCTCCAGAATTCTTGTCATCACAATGTTCCATGACCGTGGCATCACAGTGCTCCATGGCCCTTGTCATCACAATGCTCCAGAATTTTTGTCATCCCAATGTTCCATGACCGTGTCATCACAATGCCACATGACCCTGGTCATCACAGTTCTCCATGACCTTTGTCATCACAATGCTCTATGTCGGTTTTCATCACAATTCTCAATGACCACTTTAATCACTATGCTCGCTGACCATTTTCATCACATTTCTCTATTGTCATTACAATTCCCCATGGCCCCTTTCTTCACAATGCTCCATGATGCCTGTCATCACAATGCTCCATGGCTTTTGTTATCACAATGTTCCAGGACCAGTTTCATCACAATACTCCATCCCCCTTGTCATCATGGTGCACAATGAAACCTTTCATTACAATGCTCCATGACACTTGTCATCACAATGCTCCATGGCCTTTATCATCACAATGCTCCCAGGCACTTTTCATCACGATGTTCCATGAAAATTTTCATCACAATGCTCCATGACCATTGTCATCACAATAGTCCATACCCTTGTCAACACAATGCTGCATACTCCCTGTCATCACAATTCTCCATGACTGCGGTCACCACAATAATCCAGGACAATTTTCATAATAATGCTTCATGCCCCCAGTCATCACAGTGCTCCATGATACCTTTCATCACAATTCCTAGATGATCAATGTCATGACAATGCCCCATGTCACCTGTCATCACAATTCGCTATGACCCTTGTCATCACAATACTCGATGAACCGTGTCATCACAGTGTGCCAGGACACATGTCATCACAATGATCCATGACTACTTTCATCACAATGCCCCAATACACCTGTCATCACAATGCTCCATGGCTCCTGTTATCATATTGCTCCATGATCTCTTTCATCACAATGTTCCATGACCACTGTCATCACCATGCTTCATGACGCCTGTCATCTCAGTGCTCCATGGCCCCTTTCATCACAATGCTCCATGAACCCAGTCATCACAATGTTCCCTGCCCTTTTCATCACAATGCTCCATGGGCACTCTCATCACAATGCTCCATGCCAATGTCATCAAAATGCCCCATGACACTTGTCATCACAATGCTCCATGGCCTTTGTCATCACAATGTTCCATGGCCCCTATCATCACAGTGCTCCATGATACCTTTCTTCACAATTCTAGATGACCACTGTCATCACAATGCCCCATGACAGATGTCATCACAATTCGCCATGGTCCTTGTCATCACAATGCTCCATGAACCGTGTCATCACAAGGTTCCAGGACACTTGTCATCACAAAGTTCCATGATCACTTTCATCACAATGCTCCATGAACCCTGTCATCTCAATGCTCCATAGCCTTTGTATTCACAATGCTCCATGGTCCCTGTAATCACAGTGCTCCATGACCCCTTTCATCACAATGCTCCAAGACCGCTGTCATCACAATGCCCCATGACACCTGCCATCACAAATCTCCAAGGCCCCTCTTACCAAAAACCACCGTGATCCCTCTCAGCACAATGTTCCATGACACTTTTCATCACAATGCTCCATGGGCACTCTCAGCACAATGCTCCATGCCCTTGTCATCAAAATGCTCCAGAACTCTTGTCATCATAATGCTCCATGCCAATGTCATCAAAATGCCCCATGACACTTGTCATCACAATGCTCCATGGCCTTTGTCATCACAATGCTCCATGACCCCTGTCATCACAAAGTTCTCTGCCCATATCATCACAAGGTTCCTTGTCACCTTTAATCACAATGCTCCATGCCCTTTCATCACAATGCTCCAGAATTCTTGTCATCGCAATGTTCCTTGACCGTGTCATCACAATGCTCCATGACCCTTGTCATCACAAAGCTCCATGACCCCTGTCATCACAATGATCCATGACTCCTTTCCTCACAGTGCTCCAGTACACTTTTCATCACAATGCTCCATGCCATTGTCAGCACAGTGTTCCTTGGACCCTGTCATCAAAATGCTCCATCCCCTTTTCATCACAATGCCCCAGATATCCTATCATTACCATGCTCCATGCCCGTGTCAACACAATGCTCCATGACCCCTGACATCAAAATGCTTTATGAGCCTTGTTATCAGAATGTTCCATGACCCCTGTTATCAAAATGGTCCATGACCGTTGCGATCACAATGCTGCATGATACATTTTATCCCAATTCTCTGTGACCGCTGTCATCACAATGCTCCAGGACAATTTTCATCACAATGCTCCATGCCCCCTGTCATCACAGTGCCCCATAACCCCTGTAATCACAATGCTCCATGACCCTGTCATCACAATGCTACATGACACCTGTCATCACATTGTTCCATGGCCTATGTATTCACAATGCTCCATGGACACTGTAATCACACTGCTCCATGTTCCCTTTCAACACAATGCTCCATGACCCCTGTCATCACAACGTTCCATGAAAGTTGTCATCAAAATGCTCCATGACCCCGCTCACCACAAGTTTCCCTGCCCTTGTCATCACAATCCTCCATGACCCATGTAATCACAATGGTACATGGCCTTGTCATCACAATGCTCCATGGTCTCTTTCATCACCATGCTCCATGGTCTTTCTCATCACAATGCTCTATGACCCCTGTCATCACAATGCTCCACGCCGTTGTCATCACAATGCTCCATGGCCCCTGTAATCACAATGCTCCATTCACTTTTCATCACAATGCTCCAGAACCCTTGTCCTCATAATGCTCCATTCCCGTGTCATCCCATTGCTCAATGACACTTGTCATCAAAATGTTCCTTGGCCTTTGTCATCACAGTGCTCCATGATACCTTTAATCAAACTTCTACATCACCACTGTCATCACAATGCAAGATGACCAATGTCATCACAATGCCCCATGACACGTGTCATCACAATTCGCCTTGGCCCTTGTCATCTCAATGCTGTATGAACCGTGTCATCACTAGGTTCCAGGACACTTGTCATCAAGTGATCCATGACCACTTTCATCACAATGCTCCATGACCTCTCTTATCTCAAAGCTCCATGGCCTTTGTATTCACAATGTTCTATTGTCCCGATAATCGCGTTGCTCCATGAACACTTTCATCACAATGCTCCTTGACCACTGTCACCATAATGCCCCATGACGTCTCTCATCACTGTGCTCCAAGGCCACTCTCATCAAAATGCTCCATGATCTGTGTCAGCACAATATTGCCTGACACTTGTCATCACAATGCTCCATGATCCCTGTAATCACAATGATCCCTGCCAATGTCATCACAATGCTCCATGTCTCCTGTAATCACAATGCTCCATGCCCTTGTCATCACAATGCTCCAGGTCTGTTGTCATTACCATGCTTCATGCCCGTGTCATCACAATGCTCACTGATTATTGTCTTCAAAATGCTCCATGGCCCATGTCATCACAGTGCTCCATGACCCCTGTCATCACAATGCTCTATGGCCTTTGTCATCACAATGCTCTATGTCGGTTTTCATCACAATTCTCAATGACCACTTTAATCACTATGCTCGCTGACCATTTTCATCACATTTCTCTATTGTCATTACAATTCCCCATGGCCCCTTTCTTCACAATGCTCCATGATGCCTGTCATCACAATGCTCCATGGCTTTTGTTATCACAATGTTCCAGGACCAGTTTCATCACAATACTCCATCCCCCTTGTCATCATGGTGCACAATGAAACCTTTCATTACAATGCTCCATGACACTTGTCATCACAATGCTCCATGGCCTTTATCATCACAATGCTCCCAGGCACTTTTCATCACGATGTTCCATGAAAATTTTCATCACAATGCTCCATGACCATTGTCATCACAATAGTCCATACCCTTGTCAACACAATGCTGCATACTCCCTGTCATCACAATTCTCCATGACTGCTGTCACCACAATAATCCAGGACAATTTTCATAATAATGCTTCATGCCCCCAGTCATCACAGTGCTCCATGATACCTTTCATCACAATTCCTAGATGATCAATGTCATGACAATGCCCCATGTCACCTGTCATCACAATTCACTATGACCCTTGTCATCACAATACTCGATGAACCGTGTCATCACAGTGTGCCAGGACACATGTCATCAAAATGATCCATGACTACTTTCATCACAATGCCCCAATACACCTGTCATCACAATGCTCCATGGCTCCTGTTATCATATTGCTCCATGATCTCTTTCATCACAATGTTCCATGACCACTGTCATCACCATGCTTCATGACGCCTGTCATCTCAGTGCTCCATGGCCCCTTTCATCACAATGCTCCATGAACCCAGTCATCACAATGTTCCCTGCCCTTTTCATCACAATGCTCCATGGGCACTCTCATCACAATGCTCCATGCCAATGTCATCAAAATGCCCCATGACACTTGTCATCACAATGCTCCATGGCCTTTGTCATCACAATGTTCCATGGCCCCTATCATCACAGTGCTCCATGATACCTTTCTTCACAATTCTAGATGACCACTGTCATCACAATGCCCCATGACAGATGTCATCACAATTCGCCATGGTCCTTTTCATCACAATGCTCCATGAACTGTGTCATCACAAGGTTCCAGGACACTTGTCATCACAAAGTTCCATGATCACTTTCATCACAATGCTCCATGAACCCTGTCATCTCAATGCTCCATAGCCTTTGTATTCACAATGCTCCATGGTCCCTGTAATCACAGTGCTCCATGACCCCTTTCATCACAATGCTCCAAGACCGCTGTCATCTCAATGCCCCATGACGCCTGCCATCACAAATCTCCAAGGCCTCTCTTACCAAAAAGCACCGTGATCCCTCTCAGCACAATGTTCCATGACACTTTTCATCACAATGCTCCATGGGCACTCTCAGCACAATGCTCCATGCCCTTGTCATCAAAATGCTCCAGAACTCTTGTCATCATAATGCTCCATGCCAATGTCATCAAAATGCCCCATGACACTTGTCATCACAATGCTCCATGGCCTTTGTCATCACAATGCTCCATGACCCCTGTCATCACAAAGTTCTCTGCCCATATCATCACAAGGTTCCTTGTCACCTTTAATCACAATGCTCCATGCCCTTTCATCACAATGCTCCAGAATTCTTGTCATCGCAATGTTCCTTGACCGTGTCATCACAATGCTCCATGACCCTTGTCATCACAAAGCTCCATGACCCCTGTCATCACAATGATCCATGACTCCTTTCCTCACAGTGCTCCAGTACACTTTTCATCACAATGCTCCATGCCATTGTCAGCACAGTGTTCCTTGGACCCTGTCATCAAAATGCTCCATCCCCTTTTCATCACAATGCCCCAGATATCCTATCATTACAATGCTCCATGCCCGTGTCAACACAATGCTCCATGACCCCTGACATCAAAATGCTTTATGAGCCTTGTTATCAGAATGTTCCATGACCCCTGTTATCAAAAAGATCCATGACCGTTGCGATCACAATGCTGCATGATACATTTTATCCCAATTCTCTGTGACCGCTGTCATCACAATGCTCCAGGACAATTTTCATCACAATGCTCTATGCCCCCTGTCATCACAGTGCCCCATAACCCCTGTAATCACAATGCTCCATGACCCTGTCATCACAATGCTACATGACACCTGTCATCACATTGTTCCATGGCCTATGTATTCACAATGCTCCATGGACACTGTAATCACACTGCTCCATGTTCCCTTTCAACACAATGCTCCATGACCCCTGTCATCACAACGTTCCATGAAAGTTGTCATCAAAATGCTCCATGACCCCGCTCACCACAAGTTTCCCTGCCCTTGTCATCACAATCCTCCATGACCCATGTAATCACAATGGTACATGGCCTTGTCATCACAATGCTCCATGGTCTCTTTCATCACCATGCTCCATGGTCTTTCTCATCACAATGCTCTATGACCCCTGTCATCACAATGCTCCACGCCGTTGTCATCACAATGCTCCATGGCCCCTGTAATCACAATGCTCCATTCACTTTTCATCACAATGCTCCAGAACCCTTGTCCTCATAATGCTCCATTCCCGTGTCATCCCATTGCTCAATGACACTTGTCATCAAAATGTTCCTTGGCCTTTGTCATCACAGTGCTCCATGATACCTTTAATCAAACTTCTACATCACCACTGTCATCACAATGCAAGATGACCAATGTCATCACAATGTCCCATGACACGTGGCATCACAATTCGCCTTGGCCCTTGTCATCTCAATGCTGTATGAACCGTGTCATCACTAGGTTCCAGGACACTTGTCATCAAGTGATCCATGACCACTTTCATCACAATGCTCCATGACCTCTCTTATCTCAATGCTCCATGGCCTTTGTATTCACAATGTTCTATTGTCCCGATAATCGCGTTGCTCCATGAACACTTTCATCACAATGCTCCTTGACCACTGTCACCATAATGCCCCATGACGTCTCTCATCACTGTGCTCCAAGGCCACTCTCATCAAAATGCTCCATGATCTGTGTCAGCACAATATTGCCTGACACTTGTCATCACAATGCTCCATGATCCCTGTAATCACAATGATCCCTGCCAATGTCATCACAATGCTCCATGTCTCCTGTAATCACAATGCTCCATGCCCTTGTCATCACAATGCTCCAGGGCTGTTGTCATTACCATGCTTCATGCCCGTGTCATCACAATGCTCCATGATTATTGTCTTCAAAATGCTCCATGGCCCATGTCATCACAGTGCTCCATGACCCCTGTCATCACAATGCTCTATGGCCTTTGTCATCACAATGCTCTATGTCGGTTTTCATCACAATTCTCAATGACCACTTTAATCTCTATGCTCGCTGACCATTTTCATCACATTTCTCTATTGTCATTACAATTCCCCATGGCCCCTTTCTTCACAATGCTCCATGATGCCTGTCATCACAATGCTCCATGGCTTTTGTTATCCCAATGTTCCAGGACCAGTTTCATCACAATACTCCATCCCCCTTGTCATCATGGTGCACAATGAAACCTTTCATTACAATGCTCCATGACACTTGTCATCACAATGCTCCATGGCCTTTATCATCACAATGCTCCCAGGCACTTTTCATCACGATGTTCCATGAAAATTTTCATCACAATGCTCCATGACCATTGTCATCACAATAGTCCATACCCTTGTCAACACAATGCTGCATACTCCCTGTCATCACAATTCTCCATGACTGCTGTCACCACAATAATCCAGGACAATTTTCATAATAATGCTTCATGCCCCCAGTCATCACAGTGCTCCATGATACCTTTCATCACAATTCCTAGATGATCAATGTCATGACAATGCCCCATGTCACCTGTCATCACAATTCGCTATGACCCTTGTCATCACAATACTCGATGAACCGTGTCATCACAGTGTGCCAGGACACATGTCATCACAATCATCCATGACTACTTTCATCACAATGCCCCAATACACCTGTCATCACAATGCTCCATGGCTCCTGTTATCATATTGCTCCATGATCTCTTTCATCACAATGTTCCATGACCACTGTCATCACCATGCTTCATGACGCCTGTCATCTCAGTGCTCCATGGCCCCTTTCATCACAATGCTCCATGAACCCAGTCATCACAATGTTCCCTGCCCTTTTCATCACAATGCTCCATGGGCACTCTCATCACAATGCTCCATGCCAATCTCATCAAAATGCCCCATGACACTTGTCATCACAATGCTCCATGGCCTTTGTCATCACAATGTTCCATGGCCCCTATCATCACAGTGCTCCATGATACCTTTCTTCACAATTCTAGATGACCACTGTCATCACAATGCCCCATGACAGATGTCATCACAATTCGCCATGGTCCTTGTCATCACAATGCTCCATGAACCGTGTCATCACAAGGTTCCAGGACACTTGTCATCACAAAGTTCCATGATCACTTTCATCACAATGCTCCATGAACCCTGTCATCTCAATGCTCCATAGCCTTTGTATTCACAATGCTCCATGGTCCCTGTAATCACAGTGCTCCATGACCCCTTTCATCACAATGCTCCAAGACCGCTGTCATCACAATGCCCCATGACGCCTGCCATCACAAATCTCCAAGGCCTCTCTTACCAAAAAGCACCGTGATCCCTCTCAGCACAATGTTCCATGACACTTTTCATCACAATGCTCCATGGGCACTCTCAGCACAATGCTCCATGCCCTTGTCATCAAAATGCTCCAGAACTCTTGTCATCATAATGCTCCATGCCAATGTCATCAAAATGCCCCATGACACTTGTCATCACAATGCTCCATGGCCTTTGTCATCACAATGCTCCATGACCCCTGTCATCACAAAGTTCTCTGCCCATATCATCACAAGGTTCCTTGTCACCTTTAATCACAATGCTCCATGCCCTTTCATCACAATGCTCCAGAATTCTTGTCATCGCAATGTTCCTTGACCGTGTCATCACAATGCTCCATGACCCTTGTCATCACAAAGCTCCATGACCCCTGTCATCACAATGATCCATGACTCCTTTCCTCACAGTGCTCCAGTACACTTTTCATCACAATGCTCCATGCCATTGTCAGCACAGTGTTCCTTGGACCCTGTCATCAAAATGCTCCATCCCCTTTTCATCACAATGCCCCAGATATCCTATCATTACAATGCTCCATGCCCGTGTCAACACAATGCTCTATGACCCCTGACATCAAAATGCTTTATGAGCCTTGTTATCAGAATGTTCCATGACCCCTGTTATCAAAATGATCCATGACCGTTGCGATCACAATGCTGCATGATACATTTTATCCCAATTCTCTGTGACCGCTGTCATCACAATGCTCCAGGACAATTTTCATCACAATGCTCTATGCCCCCTGTCATCACAGTGCCCCATAACCCCTGTAATCACAATGCTCCATGACCCTGTCATCACAATGCTACATGACACCTGTCATCACATTGTTCCATGGCCTATGTATTCACAATGCTCCATGGACACTGTAATCACACTGCTCCATGTTCCCTTTCAACACAATGCTCCATGACCCCTGTCATCACAACGTTCCATGAAAGTTGTCATCAAAATGCTCCATGACCCCGCTCACCACAAGTTTCCCTGCCCTTGTCATCACAATGCTCCATGACCCATGTAATCACAATGGTACATGGCCTTTTCATCACAATGCTCCATGGTCTCTTTCATCACCATGCTCCATGGTCTTTCTCATCACAATGCTCTATGACCCCTGTCATCACAATGCTCCACGCCATTGTCATCACAATGCTCCATGGCCCCTGTAATCACAATGCTCCATTCACTTTTCATCACAATGCTCCAGAACCCTTGTCCTCATAATGCTCCATTCCCGTGTCATCCCATTGCTCAATGACACTTGTCATCAAAATGTTCCTTGGCCTTTGTCATCACAGTGCTCCATGATACCTTTAATCAAAATTCTACATCACCACTGTCATCACAATGCAAGATGACCAATGTCATCACAATGCCCCATGACACGTGTCATCACAATTCGCCTTGGCCCTTGTCATCTCAATGCTGTATGAACCGTGTCATCACTAGGTTCCAGGACACTTGTCATCAAGTGATCCATGACCACTTTCATCACAATGCTCCATGACCTCTCTTATCTCAATGCTCCATGGCCTTTGTATTCACAATGTTCTATTGTCCCGATAATCGCGTTGCTCCATGAACACTTTCATCACAATGCTCCTTGACCACTGTCACCATAATGCCCCATGACGTCTCTCATCACTGTGCTCCAAGGCCACTCTCATCAAAATGCTCCATGATCTGTGTCAGCACAATATTGCCTGACACTTGTCATCACAATGCTCCATGATCCCTGTAATCACAATGATCCCTGCCAATGTCATCACAATGCTCCATGTCTCCTGTAATCACAATGCTCCATGCCCTTGTCAACACAATGCTCCAGGTCTGTTGTCATTACCATGCTTCATGCCCGTGTCATCACAATGCTCCATGATTATTGTCTTCAAAATGCTCCATGGCCCATGTCATCACAGTGCTCCATGACCCCTGTCATCACAATGCTCTATGGCCTTTGTCATCACAATGCTCTGTGACCCCTGTCAACACAATGCCTGATGACCACTGTCATCAAAATGCTAAATGGCACTTGTCATCACAATGCTCTATGATGCCTGTCATCACTATTCTCCATGTCACTTGTTATCACAATGCTCCATGGCCCCTGTATGCACAGTGCTCCATGAACCGTTTCATCTCAATGCTCCATGACCTCACTCATCACAATGCCCCTTGAACCCTGTAATCACAATGTTCCATGGCCCTTGTCATCACAGTGCTCCAAGCCTTTGTCATCACACTGCTCCATGGAAACTGTAATCACAATGCTCCATGCCCTTGTCATCACTGGGCTCCACAACTCTTGTCATTATACTGCTCCATGTCCATTTCATCACCATGCTCCATGACACTTGTCATCACAATTCGCCATGACCATTGTCATCACAATGCTCCATGAAACATGTCATCACAGGGTCCCAGGACACATGTCATCACAATGATCCATTACCACTTTCATCACAATGTTCCATGACCACTGTCATCTCAATGCTCCATGGCCTTTGTATTCACAATGCTCCATGGCCCCTATAATCACAGTGCTCCATAACACCTTTCATCATAATGCTCCATGACCACTGCCACCTCAATGCCCCATGACGCCTGTCATCACAATACTCCAAGGCCCCTCTCATCACAATGCTCCATGACACTTGTCATCACATTGCTCCATAACACCTGTCATCACAGTGTTCCGTGCCCATGTCATCACAATGCTCCATGTCCCCTATAATCACAATGCTCCATGCCTTTTTCCTCACAATGCTCCAGAATTCTTGTCATCACAATGTTCCATGACCGTGGCATCACAGTGCTCCATGGCCCTTGTCATCACAATGCTCCAGAATTTTTGTCATCCCAATGTTCCAGGACCGTGTCATCACAATGCCACATGACCCTGGTCATCACAGTTCTCCATGACCTTTGTCATCACAATGCTCTATGTCGGTTTTCATCACAATTCTCAATGACCACTTTAATCACTATGCTCGCTGACCATTTTCATCACATTTCTCTATTGTCATTACAATTCCCCATGGCCCCTTTCTTCACAATGCTCCATGATGCCTGTCATCACAATGCTCCATGGCTTTTGTTATCACAATGTTCCAGGACCAGTTTCATCACAATACTCCATCCCCCTTGTCATCATGGTGCACAATGAAACCTTTCATTACAATGCTCCATGACACTTGTCATCACAATGCTCCATGGCCTTTATCATCACAATGCTCCCAGGCACTTTTCATCACGAAGTTCCATGAAAATTTTCATCACAATGCTCCATGACCATTGTCATCACAATAGTCCATACCCTTGTCAACACAATGCTGCATACTCCCTGTCATCACAATTCTCCATGACTGCTGTCACCACAATAATCCAGGACAATTTTCATAATAATGCTTCATGCCCCCAGTCATCACAGTGCTCCATGATACCTTTCATCACAATTCCTAGATGATCAATGTCATGACAATGCCCCATGTCACCTGTCATCACAATTCGCTATGACCCTTGTCATCACAATACTCGATGAACCGTGTCATCACAGTGTGCCAGGACACATGTCATCACAATGATCCATGACTACTTTCATCACAATGCCCCAATACACCTGTCATCACAATGCTCCATGGCTCCTGTTATCATATTGCTCCATGATCTCTTTCATCACAATGTTCCATGACCACTGTCATCACCATGCTTCATGACGCCTGTCATCTCAGTGCTCCATGGCCCCTTTCATCACAATGCTCCATGAACCCAGTCATCACAATGTTCCCTGCCCTTTTCATCACAATGCTCCATGGGCACTCTCATCACAATGCTCCATGCCAATGTCATCAAAATGCCCCATGACACTTGTCATCACAATGCTCCATGGCCTTTGTCATCACAATGTTCCATGGCCCCTATCATCACAGTGCTCCATGATACCTTTCTTCACAATTCTAGATGACCACTGTCATCACAATGCCCCATGACAGATGTCATCACAATTCGCCATGGTCCTTGTCATCACAATGCTCCATGAACTGTGTCATCACAAGGTTCCAGGACACTTGTCATCACAAAGTTCCATGATCACTTTCATCACAATGCTCCATGAACCCTGTCATCTCAATGCTCCATAGCCTTTGTATTCACAATGCTCCATGGTCCCTGTAATCACAGTGCTCCATGACCCCTTTCATCACAATGCTCCAAGACCGCTGTCATCACAATGCCCCATGACGCCTGCCATCACAAATCTCCAAGGCCTCTCTTACCAAAAAGCACCGTGATCCCTCTCAGCACAATGTTCCATGACACTTTTCATCACAATGCTCCATGGGCACTCTCAGCACAATGCTCCATGCCCTTGTCATCAAAATGCTCCAGAACTCTTGTCATCATAATGCTCCATGCCAATGTCATCAAAATGCCCCATGACACTTGTCATCACAATGCTCCATGGCCTTTGTCATCACAATGCTCCATGACCCCTGTCATCACAAAGTTCTCTGCCCATATCATCACAAGGTTCCTTGTCACCTTTAATCACAATGCTCCATGCCCTTTCATCACAATGCTCCAGAATTCTTGTCATCGCAATGTTCCTTGACCGTGTCATCACAATGCTCCATGACCCTTGTCATCACAAAGCTCCATGACCCCTGTCATCACAATGATCCATGACTCCTTTCCTCACAGTGCTCCAGTACACTTTTCATCACAATGCTCCATGCCATTGTCATCACAATAGTCCATACCCTTGTCAACACAATGCTGCATACTCCCTGTCATCACAATTCTCCATGACTGCTGTCACCACAATAATCCAGGACAATTTTAATAATAATGCTTCACGCCCCCAGTCATCACAGTGCTCCATGATACCTTTCATCACAATTCCTAGATGATCAATGTCATGACAATGCCCCATGTCACCTGTCATCACAATTCGCTATGACCCTTGTCATCACAATACTCGATGAACCGTGTCATCACAGTGTGCCAGGACACATGTCATCACAATGATCCATGACTACTTTCATCACAATGCCCCAATACACATGTCATCACAATGCTCCATGGCTCCTGTTATCATATTGCTCCATGATCTCTTTCATCACAATGTTCCATGACCACTGTCATCACCATGCTTCATGACGCCTGTCATCTCAGTGCTCCATGGCCCCTTTCATCACAATGCTCCATGAACCCAGTCATCACAATGTTCCCTGCCCTTTTCATCACAATGCTCCATGGGCACTCTCATCACAATGCTCCATGCCAATGTCATCAAAATGCCCCATGACACTTGTCATCACAATGCTCCATGGCCTTTGTCATCACAATGTTCCATGGCCCCTATCATCACAGTGCTCCATGATACCTTTCTTCACAATTCTAGATGACCACTGTCATCACAATGCCCCATGACAGATGTCATCACAATTCGCCATGGTCCTTGTCATCACAATGCTCCATGAACCGTGTCATCACAAGGTTCCAGGACACTTGTCATCACAAAGTTCCATGATCACTTTCATCACAATGCTCCATGAACCCTGTCATCTCAATGCTCCATAGCCTTTGTATTCACAATGCTCCATGGTCCCTGTAATCACAGTGCTCCATGACCCCTTTCATCACAATGCTCCAAGACCGCTGTCATCACAATGCCCCATGACGCCTGCCATCACAAATCTCCAAGGCCTCTCTTACCAAAAAGCACCGTGATCCCTCTCAGCACAATGTTCCATGACACTTTTCATCACAATGCTCCATGGGCACTCTCAGCACAATGCTCCATGCCCTTGTCATCAAAATGCTCCAGAACTCTTGTCATCATAATGCTCCATGCCAATGTCATCAAAATGCCCCATGACACTTGTCATCACAATGCTCCATGGCCTTTGTCATCACAATGCTCCATGACCCCTGTCATCACAAAGTTCTCTGCCCATATCATCACAAGGTTCCTTGTCACCTTTAATCACAATGCTCCATGCCCTTTCATCACAATGCTCCAGAATTCTTGTCATCGCAATGTTCCTTGACCGTGTCATCACAATGCTCCATGACCCTTGTCATCACAAAGCTCCATGACCCCTGTCATCACAATGATCCATGACTCCTTTCCTCACAGTGCTCCAGTACACTTTTCATCACAATGCTCCATGCCATTGTCAGCACAGTGTTCCTTGGACCCTGTCATCAAAATGCTCCATCCCCTTTTCATCACAATGCCCCAGATATCCTATCATTACAATGCTCCATGCCCGTGTCAACACAATGCTCCATGACCCCTGACATCAAAATGCTTTATGAGCCTTGTTATCAGAAAGTTCCATGACCCCTGTTATCAAAATGATCCATGACCGTTGCGATCACAATGCTGCATGATACATTTTATCCCAATTCTCTGTGACCGCTGTCATCACAATGCTCCAGGACAATTTTCATCACAATGCTCTATGCCCCCTGTCATCACAGTGCCCCATAACCCCTGTAATCACAATGCTCCATGACCCTGTCATCACAATGCTACATGACACCTGTCATCACATTGTTCCATGGCCAATGTATTCACAATGCTCCATGGACACTGTAATCACACTGCTCCATGTTCCCTTTCAACACAATGCTCCATGACCCCTGTCATCACAACGTTCCATGAAAGTTGTCATCAAAATGCTCCATGACCCCGCTCACCACAAGTTTCCCTGCCCTTGTCATCACAATGCTCCATGACCCATGTAATCACAATGGTACATGGCCTTGTCATCACAATGCTCCATGGTCTCTTTCATCACCATGCTCCATGGTCTTTCTCATCACAATGCTCTATGACCCCTGTCATCACAATGCTCCACGCCGTTGTCATCACAATGCTCCATGGCCCCTGTAATCACAATGCTCCATTCACTTTTCATCACAATGCTCCAGAACCCTTGTCCTCATAATGCTCCATTCCCGTGTCATCCCATTGCTCAATGACACTTGTCATCAAAATGTTCCTTGGCCTTTGTCATCACAGTGCTCCATGATACCTTTAATCAAAATTCTACATCACCACTGTCATCACAATGCAAGATGACCAATGTCATCACAATGCCCCATGACACGTGTCATCACAATTCGCCTTGGCCCTTGTCATCTCAATGCTGTATGAACCGTGTCATCACTAGGTTCCAGGACACTTGTCATCACAGTGATCCATGACCACTTTCATCACAATGCTCCATGACCTCTCTTATCTCAATGCTCCATGGCCTTTGTATTCACAATGTTCTATTGTCCCGATAATCGTGTTGCTCCATGAACAGTTTCATCACAATGCTCCTTGACCACTGTCACCATAATGCCCCATGACGTCTCTCATCACTGTGCTCCAAGGCCACTCTCATTAAAATGCTCCATGATCTGTGTCAGCACAATATTGCATGACACTTGTCATCACAATGCTCCATGATCCCTGTAATCATAATGATCCCTGCCAATGTCATCACAATGCTCCATGTCTCCTGTAATCACAATGCTCCATGCCCTTGTCAACACAATGCTCCAGGTCTGTTGTCATTACCATGCTTCATGCCCGTGTCATCACAATGCTCCATGATTATTGTCTTCAAAATGCTCCATGGCCCATGTCATCACAGTGCTCCATGACCCCTGTCATCACAATGCTCTATGGCCTTTGTCATCACAATGCTCTGTGACCCCTGTCAACACAATGCCTGATGACCACTGTCATCAAAATGCTAAATGGCACTTGTCATCACAATGCTCTATGATGCCTGTCATCACTATTCTCCATGTCACTTGTTATCACAATGCTCCATGGCCCCTGTATGCACAGTGCTCCATGAACCGTTTCATCTCAATGCTCCATGACCTCACTCATCACAATGCCCCTTGAACTCTGTAATCACAATGTTCCAGGGCCCTTGTCATCACAGTGCTCCAAGCCTTTGTCATCACACTGCTCCATGGCACCTGTAATCACAATGCTCCATGCCCTTGTCATCACTGGGCTCCACAACTCTTGTCATTATACTGCTCCATGTCCATTTCATCACCATGCTCCATGACACTTGTCATCACAATTAGCCATGACCATTGTCATCACAATGCTCCATGAAACATGTCATCACAGGGTCCCAGGACACATGTCATCACAATGATCCATTACCACTTTCATCACAATGTTCCATGACCACTGTCATCTCAATGCTCCATGGCCTTTGTATTCACAATGCTCCATGGCCCCTATAATCACAGTGCTCCATAACACCTTTCATCATAATGCTCCATGACCACTGCCATCTCAATGCCCCATGACGCCTGTCATCACAATACTCCAAGGCCCCTCTCATCACAATGCTCCATGACACTTGTCATCACATTGCTCCATAACACCTGTCATCACAGTGTTCCGTGCCCATGTCATCACAATGCTCCATGTCCCCTATAATCACAATGCTCCATGCCTTTTTCCTCACAATGCTCCAGAATTCTTGTCATCACAATGTTCCATGACCGTGGCATCACAGTGCTCCATGGCCCTTGTCATCACAATGCTCCAGAATTTTTGTCATCCCAATGTTCCATGACCGTGTCATCACAATGCCACATGACCCTGGTCATCACAGTTCTCCATGACCTTTGTCATCACAATGCTCTATGTCGGTTTTCATCACAATTCTCAATGACCACTTTAATCACTATGCTCGCTGACCATTTTCATCACATTTCTCTATTGTCATTACAATTCCCCATGGCCCCTTTCTTCACAATGCTCCATGATGCCTGTCATCACAATGCTCCATGCCTTTTGTTATCACAATGTTCCAGGACCAGTTTCATCACAATACTCCATCCCCCTTGTCATCATGGTGCACAATGAAACCTTTCATTACAATGCTCCATGACACTTGTCATCACAATGCTCCATGGCCTTTATCATCACAATGCTCCCAGGCACTTTTCATCACGATGTTCCATGAAAATTTTCATCACAATGCTCCATGACCATTGTCATCACAATAGTCCATACCCTTGTCAACACAATGCTGCATACTCCCTGTCATCACAATTCTCCATGACTGCGGTCACCACAATAATCCAGGACAATTTTCATAATAATGCTTCATGCCCCCAGTCATCACAGTGCTCCATGATACCTTTCATTACAATTCCTAGATGATCAATGTCATGACAATGCCCCATGTCACCTGTCATCACAATTCGCTATGACCCTTGTCATCACAATACTCGATGAACCGTGTCATCACAGTGTGCCAGGACACATGTCATCACAATGATCCATGACTACTTTCATCACAATGCCCCAATACACCTGTCATCACAATGCTCCATGGCTCCTGTTATCATATTGCTCCATGATCTCTTTCATCACAATGTTCCATGACCACTGTCATCACCATGCTTCATGACGCCTGTCATCTCAGTGCTCCATGGCCCCTTTCATCACAATGCTCCATGAACCCAGTCATCACAATGTTCCCTGCCCTTTTCATCACAATGCTCCATGGGCACTCTCATCACAATGTTCCATGCCAATGTCATCAAAATGCCCCATGACACTTGTCATCACAATGCTCCATGGCCTTTGTCATCACAATGTTCCATGGCCCCTATCATCACAGTGCTCCATGATACCTTTCTTCACAATTCTAGATGACCACTGTCATCACAATGCCCCATGACAGATGTCATCACAATTCGCCATGGTCCTTGTCATCACAATGCTCCATGAACCGTGTCATCACAAGGTTCCAGGACACTTGTCATCACAAAGTTCCATGATCACTTTCATCACAATGCTCCATGAACCCTGTCATCTCAATGCTCCATAGCCTTTGTATTCACAATGCTCCATGGTCCCTGTAATCACAGTGCTCCATGACCCCTTTCATCACAATGCTCCAAGACCGCTGTCATCACAATGCCCCATGACGCCTGCCATCACAAATCTCCAAGGCCTCTCTTACCAAAAAGCACCGTGATCCCTCTCAGCACAATGTTCCATGACACTTTTCATCACAATGCTCCATGGGCACTCTCAGCACAATGCTCCATGCCCTTGTCATCAAAATGCTCCAGAACTCTTGTCATCATAATGCTCCATGCCAATGTCATCAAAATGCCCCATGACACTTGTCATCACAATGCTCCATGGCCTTTGTCATCACAATGCTCCATGACCCCTGTCATCACAAAGTTCTCTGCCCATATCATCACAAGGTTCCTTGTCACCTTTAATCACAATGCTCCATGCCCTTTCATCACAATGCTCCAGAATTCTTGTCATCGCAATGTTCCTTGACCGTGTCATCACAATGCTCCATGACCCTTGTCATCACAAAGCTCCATGACCCCTGTCATCACAATGATCCATGACTCCTTTCCTCACAGTGCTCCAGTACACTTTTCATCACAATGCTCCATGCCATTGTCAGCACAGTGTTCCTTGGACCCTGTCATCAAAATGCTCCATCCCCTTTTCATCACAATGCCCCAGATATCCTATCATTACAATGCTCCATGCCCGTGTCAACACAATGCTCCATGACCCCTGACATCAAAATGCTTTATGAGCCTTGTTATCAGAATGTTCCATGACCCCTGTTATCAAAATGATCCATGACCGTTGCGATCACAATGCTGCATGATACATTTTATCCCAATTCTCTGTGACCGCTGTCATCACAATGCTCCAGGACAATTTTCATCACAATGCTCTATGCCCCCTGTCATCACAGTGCCCCATAACCCCTGTAATCACAATGCTCCATGACCCTGTCATCACAATGCTACATGACACCTGTCATCACATTGTTCCATGGCCTATGTATTCACAATGCTCCATGGACACTGTAATCACACTGCTCCATGTTCCCTTTCAACACAATGCTCCATGACCCCTGTCATCACAACGTTCCATGAAAGTTGTCATCAAAATGCTCCATGACCCCGCTCACCACAAGTTTCCCTGCCCTTGTCATCACAATGCTCCATGACCCATGTAATCCCAATGGTACATGGCCTTGTCACCACAATGCTCCATGGTCTCTTTCATCACCATGCTCCATGGTCTTTCTCATCACAATGCTCTATGACCCCTGTCATCACAATGCTCCACGCCGTTGTCATCACAATGCTCCATGGCCCCTGTAATCACAATGCTCCATTCACTTTTCATCACAATGCTCCAGAACCCTTGTCCTCATAATGCTCCATTCCCGTGTCATCCCGTTGCTCAATGACACTTATCATCAAAATGTTCCTTGGCCTTTGTCATCACAGTGCTCCATGATACCTTTAATCAAAATTCTACATCACCACTGTCATCACAATGCAAGATGACCAATGTCATCACAATGCCCCATGACACGTGTCATCACAATTCGCCTTGGCCCTTGTCATCTCAATGCTGTATGAACCGTGTCATCACTAGGTTCCAGGACACTTGTCATCACAGTGATCCATGACCACTTTCATCACAATGCTCCATGACCTCTCTTATCTCAATGCTCCATGGTCTTTGTATTCACAATGTTCTATTGTCCCGATAATCGCGTTGCTCCATGAACACTTTCATCACAATGCTCCTTGACCACTGTCACCATAATGCCCCATGACGTCTCTCATCACTGTGCTCCAAGGCCACTCTCATCAAAATGCTCCATGATCTGTGTCAGCACAATATTGCCTGACACTTGTCATCACAATGCTCCATGATCCCTGTAATCACAATGATCCCTGCCAATGTCATCACAATGCTCCATGTCTCCTGTAATCACAATGCTCCATGCCCTTGTCATCACAATGCTCCAGGTCTGTTGTCATTACCATGCTTCATGCCCGTGTCATCACAATGCTCCATGATTATTGTCTTCAAAATGCTCCATGGCCCATGTCATCACAGTGCTCCATGACCCCTGTCATCACAATGCTCTATGGCCTTTGTCATCACAATGCTCTGTGACCCCTGTCAACACAATGCCTGATGACCACTGTCATCAAAATGCTAAATGGCACTTGTCATCACAATGCTCTATGATGCCTGTCATCACTATTCTCCATGTCACTTGTTATCACAATGCTCCATGGCCCCTGTATGCACAGTGCTCCATGAACCGTTTCATCTCAATGCTCCATGACCTCACTCATCACAATGCCCCTTGACCCCTGTAATCACAATGTTCCATGGCCCTTGTCATCACAGTGCTCCAAGCCTTTGTCATCACACTGCTCCATGACACCTGTAATCACAATGCTCCATGCCCTTGTCATCACTGGGCTCCACAACTCTTGTCATTATACTGCTCCATGTCCATTTCATCACCATGCTCCATGACACTTGTCATCACAATTCGCCATGACCATTGTCATCACAATGCTCCATGAAACATGTCATCACAGGGTCCCAGGACACATGTCATCACAATGATCCATTACCACTTTCATCACAATGCTCCATGACCACTGTCATCTCAATGCTCCATGGCCTTTGTATTCACAATGCTCCATGGCCCCTATAATCACAGTGCTCCATAACACCTTTCATCATAATGCTCCATGACCAGTGCCATCTCAATGCCCCATGACGCCTGTCCTCACAATTATCCAAGGCCCCTCTCATCACAATGCTCCATGACACTTGTCATCACATTGCTCCATAACACCTGTCATCACAGTGTTCCGTGCCCATGTCATCACAATGCTCCATGTCCCCTATAATCACAATGCTCCATGCCTTTTTCCTCACAATGCTCCAGAATTCTTGTCATCACAATGTTCCATGACCGTGGCATCACAGTGCTCCATGGCCCTTGTCATCACAATGCTCCAGAATTTTTGTCATCCCAATGTTCCATGACCGTGTCATCACAATGCCACATGACCCTGGTCATCACAGTTCTCCATGACCTTTGTCATCACAATGCTCTATGTCGGTTTTCATCACAATTCTCAATGACCACTTTAATCACTATGCTCGCTGACCATTTTCATCACATTTCTCTATTGTCATTACAATTCCCCATGGCCCCTTTCTTCACAATGCTCCATGATGCCTGTCATCACAATGCTCCATGGCTTTTGTTATCACAATGTTCCAGGACCAGTTTCATCACAATACTCCATCCCCCTTGTCATCATGGTGCACAATGAAACCTTTCATTACAATGCTCCATGACACTTGTCATCACAATGCTCCATGGCCTTTATCATCACAATGCTCCCAGGCACTTTTCATCACGATGTTCCATGAAAATTTTCATCACAATGCTCCATGACCATTGTCATCACAATAGTCCATACCCTTGTCAACACAATGCTGCATACTCCCTGTCATCACAATTCTCCATGACTGCGGTCACCACAATAATCCAGGACAATTTTCATAATAATGCTTCATGCCCCCAGTCATCACAGTGCTCCATGATACCTTTCATCACAATTCCTAGATGATCAATGTCATGACAATGCCCCATGTCACCTGTCATCACAATTCGCTATGACCCTTGTCATCACAATACTCGATGAACCGTGTCATCACAGTGTGCCAGGACACATGTCATCACAATGATCCATGACTACTTTCATCACAATGCCCCAATACACCTGTCATCACAATGCTCCATGGCTCCTGTTATCATATTGCTCCATGATCTCTTTCATCACAATGTTCCATGACCACTGTCATCACCATGCTTCATGACGCCTGTCATCTCAGTGCTCCATGGCCCCTTTCATCACAATGCTCCATGAACCCAGTCATCACAATGTTCCCTGCCCTTTTCATCACAATGCTCCATGGGCACTCTCATCACAATGCTCCATGCCAATGTCATCAAAATGCCCCATGACACTTGTCATCACAATGCTCCATGGCCTTTGTCATCACAATGTTCCATGGCCCCTATCATCACAGTGCTCCATGATACCTTTCTTCACAATTCTAGATGACCACTGTCATCACAATGCCCCATGACAGATGTCATCACAATTCGCCATGGTCCTTGTCATCACAATGCTCCATGAACCGTGGCATCACAAGGTTCCAGGACACTTGTCATCACAAAGTTCCATGATCACTTTCATCACAATGCTCCATGAACCCTGTCATCTCAATGCTCCATAGCCTTTGTATTCACAATGCTCCATGGTCCCTGTAATCACAGTGCTCCATGACCCCTTTCATCACAATGCTCCAAGACCGCTGTCATCACAATGCCCCATGACACCTGCCATCACAAATCTCCAAGGCCCCTCTTACCAAAAACCACCGTGATCCCTCTCAGCACAATGTTCCATGACACTTTTCATCACAATGCTCCATGGGCACTCTCAGCACAATGCTCCATGCCCTTGTCATCAAAATGCTCCAGAACTCTTGTCATCATAATGCTCCATGCCAATGTCATCAAAATGCCCCATGACACTTGTCATCACAATGCTCCATGGCCTTTGTCATCACAATGCTCCATGACCCCTGTCATCACAAAGTTCTCTGCCCATATCATCACAAGGTTCCTTGTCACCTTTAATCACAATGCTCCATGCCCTTTCATCACAATGCTCCAGAATTCTTGTCATCGCAATGTTCCTTGACCGTGTCATCACAATGCTCCATGACCCTTGTCATCACAAAGCTCCATGACCCCTGTCATCACAATGATCCATGACTCCTTTCCTCACAGTGCTCCAGTACACTTTTCATCACAATGCTCCATGCCATTGTCAGCACAGTGTTCCTTGGACCCTGTCATCAAAATGCTCCATCCCCTTTTCATCACAATGCCCCAGATATCCTATCATTACCATGCTCCATGCCCGTGTCAACACAATGCTCCATGACCCCTGACATCAAAATGCTTTATGAGCCTTGTTATCAGAATGTTCCATGACCCCTGTTATCAAAATGGTCCATGACCGTTGCGATCACAATGCTGCATGATACATTTTATCCCAATTCTCTGTGACCGCTGTCATCACAATGCTCCAGGACAATTTTCATCACAATGCTCCATGCCCCCTGTCATCACAGTGCCCCATAACCCCTGTAATCACAATGCTCCATGACCCTGTCATCACAATGCTACATGACACCTGTCATCACATTGTTCCATGGCCTATGTATTCACAATGCTCCATGGACACTGTAATCACACTGCTCCATGTTCCCTTTCAACACAATGCTCCATGACCCCTGTCATCACAACGTTCCATGAAAGTTGTCATCAAAATGCTCCATGACCCCGCTCACCACAAGTTTCCCTGCCCTTGTCATCACAATCCTCCATGACCCATGTAATCACAATGGTACATGGCCTTGTCATCACAATGCTCCATGGTCTCTTTCATCACCATGCTCCATGGTCTTTCTCATCACAATGCTCTATGACCCCTGTCATCACAATGCTCCACGCCGTTGTCATCACAATGCTCCATGGCCCCTGTAATCACAATGCTCCATTCACTTTTCATCACAATGCTCCAGAACCCTTGTCCTCATAATGCTCCATTCCCGTGTCATCCCATTGCTCAATGACACTTGTCATCAAAATGTTCCTTGGCCTTTGTCATCACAGTGCTCCATGATACCTTTAATCAAACTTCTACATCACCACTGTCATCACAATGCAAGATGACCAATGTCATCACAATGCCCCATGACACGTGTCATCACAATTCGCCTTGGCCCTTGTCATCTCAATGCTGTATGAACCGTGTCATCACTAGGTTCCAGGACACTTGTCATCAAGTGATCCATGACCACTTTCATCACAATGCTCCATGACCTCTCTTATCTCAAAGCTCCATGGCCTTTGTATTCACAATGTTCTATTGTCCCGATAATCGCGTTGCTCCATGAACACTTTCATCACAATGCTCCTTGACCACTGTCACCATAATGCCCCATGACGTCTCTCATCACTGTGCTCCAAGGCCACTCTCATCAAAATGCTCCATGATCTGTGTCAGCACAATATTGCCTGACACTTGTCATCACAATGCTCCATGATCCCTGTAATCACAATGATCCCTGCCAATGTCATCACAATGCTCCATGTCTCCTGTAATCACAATGCTCCATGCCCTTGTCATCACAATGCTCCAGGTCTGTTGTCATTACCATGCTTCATGCCCGTGTCATCACAATGCTCACTGATTATTGTCTTCAAAATGCTCCATGGCCCATGTCATCACAGTGCTCCATGACCCCTGTCATCACAATGCTCTATGGCCTTTGTCATCACAATGCTCTATGTCGGTTTTCATCACAATTCTCAATGACCACTTTAATCACTATGCTCGCTGACCATTTTCATCACATTTCTCTATTGTCATTACAATTCCCCATGGCCCCTTTCTTCACAATGCTCCATGATGCCTGTCATCACAATGCTCCATGGCTTTTGTTATCACAATGTTCCAGGACCAGTTTCATCACAATACTCCATCCCCCTTGTCATCATGGTGCACAATGAAACCTTTCATTACAATGCTCCATGACACTTGTCATCACAATGCTCCATGGCCTTTATCATCACAATGCTCCCAGGCACTTTTCATCACGATGTTCCATGAAAATTTTCATCACAATGCTCCATGACCATTGTCATCACAATAGTCCATACCCTTGTCAACACAATGCTGCATACTCCCTGTCATCACAATTCTCCATGACTGCTGTCACCACAATAATCCAGGACAATTTTCATAATAATGCTTCATGCCCCCAGTCATCACAGTGCTCCATGATACCTTTCATCACAATTCCTAGATGATCAATGTCATGACAATGCCCCATGTCACCTGTCATCACAATTCACTATGACCCTTGTCATCACAATACTCGATGAACCGTGTCATCACAGTGTGCCAGGACACATGTCATCAAAATGATCCATGACTACTTTCATCACAATGCCCCAATACACCTGTCATCACAATGCTCCATGGCTCCTGTTATCATATTGCTCCATGATCTCTTTCATCACAATGTTCCATGACCACTGTCATCACCATGCTTCATGACGCCTGTCATCTCAGTGCTCCATGGCCCCTTTCATCACAATGCTCCATGAACCCAGTCATCACAATGTTCCCTGCCCTTTTCATCACAATGCTCCATGGGCACTCTCATCACAATGCTCCATGCCAATGTCATCAAAATGCCCCATGACACTTGTCATCACAATGCTCCATGGCCTTTGTCATCACAATGTTCCATGGCCCCTATCATCACAGTGCTCCATGATACCTTTCTTCACAATTCTAGATGACCACTGTCATCACAATGCCCCATGACAGATGTCATCACAATTCGCCATGGTCCTTTTCATCACAATGCTCCATGAACTGTGTCATCACAAGGTTCCAGGACACTTGTCATCACAAAGTTCCATGATCACTTTCATCACAATGCTCCATGAACCCTGTCATCTCAATGCTCCATAGCCTTTGTATTCACAATGCTCCATGGTCCCTGTAATCACAGTGCTCCATGACCCCTTTCATCACAATGCTCCAAGACCGCTGTCATCTCAATGCCCCATGACGCCTGCCATCACAAATCTCCAAGGCCTCTCTTACCAAAAAGCACCGTGATCCCTCTCAGCACAATGTTCCATGACACTTTTCATCACAATGCTCCATGGGCACTCTCAGCACAATGCTCCATGCCCTTGTCATCAAAATGCTCCAGAACTCTTGTCATCATAATGCTCCATGCCAATGTCATCAAAATGCCCCATGACACTTGTCATCACAATGCTCCATGGCCTTTGTCATCACAATGCTCCATGACCCCTGTCATCACAAAGTTCTCTGCCCATATCATCACAAGGTTCCTTGTCACCTTTAATCACAATGCTCCATGCCCTTTCATCACAATGCTCCAGAATTCTTGTCATCGCAATGTTCCTTGACCGTGTCATCACAATGCTCCATGACCCTTGTCATCACAAAGCTCCATGACCCCTGTCATCACAATGATCCATGACTCCTTTCCTCACAGTGCTCCAGTACACTTTTCATCACAATGCTCCATGCCATTGTCAGCACAGTGTTCCTTGGACCCTGTCATCAAAATGCTCCATCCCCTTTTCATCACAATGCCCCAGATATCCTATCATTACAATGCTCCATGCCCGTGTCAACACAATGCTCCATGACCCCTGACATCAAAATGCTTTATGAGCCTTGTTATCAGAATGTTCCATGACCCCTGTTATCAAAAAGATCCATGACCGTTGCGATCACAATGCTGCATGATACATTTTATCCCAATTCTCTGTGACCGCTGTCATCACAATGCTCCAGGACAATTTTCATCACAATGCTCTATGCCCCCTGTCATCACAGTGCCCCATAACCCCTGTAATCACAATGCTCCATGACCCTGTCATCACAATGCTACATGACACCTGTCATCACATTGTTCCATGGCCTATGTATTCACAATGCTCCATGGACACTGTAATCACACTGCTCCATGTTCCCTTTCAACACAATGCTCCATGACCCCTGTCATCACAACGTTCCATGAAAGTTGTCATCAAAATGCTCCATGACCCCGCTCACCACAAGTTTCCCTGCCCTTGTCATCACAATCCTCCATGACCCATGTAATCACAATGGTACATGGCCTTGTCATCACAATGCTCCATGGTCTCTTTCATCACCATGCTCCATGGTCTTTCTCATCACAATGCTCTATGACCCCTGTCATCACAATGCTCCACGCCGTTGTCATCACAATGCTCCATGGCCCCTGTAATCACAATGCTCCATTCACTTTTCATCACAATGCTCCAGAACCCTTGTCCTCATAATGCTCCATTCCCGTGTCATCCCATTGCTCAATGACACTTGTCATCAAAATGTTCCTTGGCCTTTGTCATCACAGTGCTCCATGATACCTTTAATCAAACTTCTACATCACCACTGTCATCACAATGCAAGATGACCAATGTCATCACAATGTCCCATGACACGTGTCATCACAATTCGCCTTGGCCCTTGTCATCTCAATGCTGTATGAACCGTGTCATCACTAGGTTCCAGGACACTTGTCATCAAGTGATCCATGACCACTTTCATCACAATGCTCCATGACCTCTCTTATCTCAATGCTCCATGGCCTTTGTATTCACAATGTTCTATTGTCCCGATAATCGCGTTGCTCCATGAACACTTTCATCACAATGCTCCTTGACCACTGTCACCATAATGCCCCATGACGTCTCTCATCACTGTGCTCCAAGGCCACTCTCATCAAAATGCTCCATGATCTGTGTCAGCACAATATTGCCTGACACTTGTCATCACAATGCTCCATGATCCCTGTAATCACAATGATCCCTGCCAATGTCATCACAATGCTCCATGTCTCCTGTAATCACAATGCTCCATGCCCTTGTCATCACAATGCTCCAGGGCTGTTGTCATTACCATGCTTCATGCCCGTGTCATCACAATGCTCCATGATTATTGTCTTCAAAATGCTCCATGGCCCATGTCATCACAGTGCTCCATGACCCCTGTCATCACAATGCTCTATGGCCTTTGTCATCACAATGCTCTATGTCGGTTTTCATCACAATTCTCAATGACCACTTTAATCTCTATGCTCGCTGACCATTTTCATCACATTTCTCTATTGTCATTACAATTCCCCATGGCCCCTTTCTTCACAATGCTCCATGATGCCTGTCATCACAATGCTCCATGGCTTTTGTTATCCCAATGTTCCAGGACCAGTTTCATCACAATACTCCATCCCCCTTGTCATCATGGTGCACAATGAAACCTTTCATTACAATGCTCCATGACACTTGTCATCACAATGCTCCATGGCCTTTATCATCACAATGCTCCCAGGCACTTTTCATCACGATGTTCCATGAAAATTTTCATCACAATGCTCCATGACCATTGTCATCACAATAGTCCATACCCTTGTCAACACAATGCTGCATACTCCCTGTCATCACAATTCTCCATGACTGCTGTCACCACAATAATCCAGGACAATTTTCATAATAATGCTTCATGCCCCCAGTCATCACAGTGCTCCATGATACCTTTCATCACAATTCCTAGATGATCAATGTCATGACAATGCCCCATGTCACCTGTCATCACAATTCGCTATGACCCTTGTCATCACAATACTCGATGAACCGTGTCATCACAGTGTGCCAGGACACATGTCATCACAATCATCCATGACTACTTTCATCACAATGCCCCAATACACCTGTCATCACAATGCTCCATGGCTCCTGTTATCATATTGCTCCATGATCTCTTTCATCACAATGTTCCATGACCACTGTCATCACCATGCTTCATGACGCCTGTCATCTCAGTGCTCCATGGCCCCTTTCATCACAATGCTCCATGAACCCAGTCATCACAATGTTCCCTGCCCTTTTCATCACAATGCTCCATGGGCACTCTCATCACAATGCTCCATGCCAATCTCATCAAAATGCCCCATGACACTTGTCATCACAATGCTCCATGGCCTTTGTCATCACAATGTTCCATGGCCCCTATCATCACAGTGCTCCATGATACCTTTCTTCACAATTCTAGATGACCACTGTCATCACAATGCCCCATGACAGATGTCATCACAATTCGCCATGGTCCTTGTCATCACAATGCTCCATGAACCGTGTCATCACAAGGTTCCAGGACACTTGTCATCACAAAGTTCCATGATCACTTTCATCACAATGCTCCATGAACCCTGTCATCTCAATGCTCCATAGCCTTTGTATTCACAATGCTCCATGGTCCCTGTAATCACAGTGCTCCATGACCCCTTTCATCACAATGCTCCAAGACCGCTGTCATCACAATGCCCCATGACGCCTGCCATCACAAATCTCCAAGGCCTCTCTTACCAAAAAGCACCGTGATCCCTCTCAGCACAATGTTCCATGACACTTTTCATCACAATGCTCCATGGGCACTCTCAGCACAATGCTCCATGCCCTTGTCATCAAAATGCTCCAGAACTCTTGTCATCATAATGCTCCATGCCAATGTCATCAAAATGCCCCATGACACTTGTCATCACAATGCTCCATGGCCTTTGTCATCACAATGCTCCATGACCCCTGTCATCACAAAGTTCTCTGCCCATATCATCACAAGGTTCCTTGTCACCTTTAATCACAATGCTCCATGCCCTTTCATCACAATGCTCCAGAATTCTTGTCATCGCAATGTTCCTTGACCGTGTCATCACAATGCTCCATGACCCTTGTCATCACAAAGCTCCATGACCCCTGTCATCACAATGATCCATGACTCCTTTCCTCACAGTGCTCCAGTACACTTTTCATCACAATGCTCCATGCCATTGTCAGCACAGTGTTCCTTGGACCCTGTCATCAAAATGCTCCATCCCCTTTTCATCACAATGCCCCAGATATCCTATCATTACAATGCTCCATGCCCGTGTCAACACAATGCTCTATGACCCCTGACATCAAAATGCTTTATGAGCCTTGTTATCAGAATGTTCCATGACCCCTGTTATCAAAATGATCCATGACCGTTGCGATCACAATGCTGCATGATACATTTTATCCCAATTCTCTGTGACCGCTGTCATCACAATGCTCCAGGACAATTTTCATCACAATGCTCTATGCCCCCTGTCATCACAGTGCCCCATAACCCCTGTAATCACAATGCTCCATGACCCTGTCATCACAATGCTACATGACACCTGTCATCACATTGTTCCATGGCCTATGTATTCACAATGCTCCATGGACACTGTAATCACACTGCTCCATGTTCCCTTTCAACACAATGCTCCATGACCCCTGTCATCACAACGTTCCATGAAAGTTGTCATCAAAATGCTCCATGACCCCGCTCACCACAAGTTTCCCTGCCCTTGTCATCACAATGCTCCATGACCCATGTAATCACAATGGTACATGGCCTTTTCATCACAATGCTCCATGGTCTCTTTCATCACCATGCTCCATGGTCTTTCTCATCACAATGCTCTATGACCCCTGTCATCACAATGCTCCACGCCATTGTCATCACAATGCTCCATGGCCCCTGTAATCACAATGCTCCATTCACTTTTCATCACAATGCTCCAGAACCCTTGTCCTCATAATGCTCCATTCCCGTGTCATCCCATTGCTCAATGACACTTGTCATCAAAATGTTCCTTGGCCTTTGTCATCACAGTGCTCCATGATACCTTTAATCAAAATTCTACATCACCACTGTCATCACAATGCAAGATGACCAATGTCATCACAATGCCCCATGACACGTGTCATCACAATTCGCCTTGGCCCTTGTCATCTCAATGCTGTATGAACCGTGTCATCACTAGGTTCCAGGACACTTGTCATCAAGTGATCCATGACCACTTTCATCACAATGCTCCATGACCTCTCTTATCTCAATGCTCCATGGCCTTTGTATTCACAATGTTCTATTGTCCCGATAATCGCGTTGCTCCATGAACACTTTCATCACAATGCTCCTTGACCACTGTCACCATAATGCCCCATGACGTCTCTCATCACTGTGCTCCAAGGCCACTCTCATCAAAATGCTCCATGATCTGTGTCAGCACAATATTGCCTGACACTTGTCATCACAATGCTCCATGATCCCTGTAATCACAATGATCCCTGCCAATGTCATCACAATGCTCCATGTCTCCTGTAATCACAATGCTCCATGCCCTTGTCAACACAATGCTCCAGGTCTGTTGTCATTACCATGCTTCATGCCCGTGTCATCACAATGCTCCATGATTATTGTCTTCAAAATGCTCCATGGCCCATGTCATCACAGTGCTCCATGACCCCTGTCATCACAATGCTCTATGGCCTTTGTCATCACAATGCTCTGTGACCCCTGTCAACACAATGCCTGATGACCACTGTCATCAAAATGCTAAATGGCACTTGTCATCACAATGCTCTATGATGCCTGTCATCACTATTCTCCATGTCACTTGTTATCACAATGCTCCATGGCCCCTGTATGCACAGTGCTCCATGAACCGTTTCATCTCAATGCTCCATGACCTCACTCATCACAATGCCCCTTGAACCCTGTAATCACAATGTTCCATGGCCCTTGTCATCACAGTGCTCCAAGCCTTTGTCATCACACTGCTCCATGGAAACTGTAATCACAATGCTCCATGCCCTTGTCATCACTGGGCTCCACAACTCTTGTCATTATACTGCTCCATGTCCATTTCATCACCATGCTCCATGACACTTGTCATCACAATTCGCCATGACCATTGTCATCACAATGCTCCATGAAACATGTCATCACAGGGTCCCAGGACACATGTCATCACAATGATCCATTACCACTTTCATCACAATGTTCCATGACCACTGTCATCTCAATGCTCCATGGCCTTTGTATTCACAATGCTCCATGGCCCCTATAATCACAGTGCTCCATAACACCTTTCATCATAATGCTCCATGACCACTGCCACCTCAATGCCCCATGACGCCTGTCATCACAATACTCCAAGGCCCCTCTCATCACAATGCTCCATGACACTTGTCATCACATTGCTCCATAACACCTGTCATCACAGTGTTCCGTGCCCATGTCATCACAATGCTCCATGTCCCCTATAATCACAATGCTCCATGCCTTTTTCCTCACAATGCTCCAGAATTCTTGTCATCACAATGTTCCATGACCGTGGCATCACAGTGCTCCATGGCCCTTGTCATCACAATGCTCCAGAATTTTTGTCATCCCAATGTTCCAGGACCGTGTCATCACAATGCCACATGACCCTGGTCATCACAGTTCTCCATGACCTTTGTCATCACAATGCTCTATGTCGGTTTTCATCACAATTCTCAATGACCACTTTAATCACTATGCTCGCTGACCATTTTCATCACATTTCTCTATTGTCATTACAATTCCCCATGGCCCCTTTCTTCACAATGCTCCATGATGCCTGTCATCACAATGCTCCATGGCTTTTGTTATCACAATGTTCCAGGACCAGTTTCATCACAATACTCCATCCCCCTTGTCATCATGGTGCACAATGAAACCTTTCATTACAATGCTCCATGACACTTGTCATCACAATGCTCCATGGCCTTTATCATCACAATGCTCCCAGGCACTTTTCATCACGAAGTTCCATGAAAATTTTCATCACAATGCTCCATGACCATTGTCATCACAATAGTCCATACCCTTGTCAACACAATGCTGCATACTCCCTGTCATCACAATTCTCCATGACTGCTGTCACCACAATAATCCAGGACAATTTTCATAATAATGCTTCATGCCCCCAGTCATCACAGTGCTCCATGATACCTTTCATCACAATTCCTAGATGATCAATGTCATGACAATGCCCCATGTCACCTGTCATCACAATTCGCTATGACCCTTGTCATCACAATACTCGATGAACCGTGTCATCACAGTGTGCCAGGACACATGTCATCACAATGATCCATGACTACTTTCATCACAATGCCCCAATACACCTGTCATCACAATGCTCCATGGCTCCTGTTATCATATTGCTCCATGATCTCTTTCATCACAATGTTCCATGACCACTGTCATCACCATGCTTCATGACGCCTGTCATCTCAGTGCTCCATGGCCCCTTTCATCACAATGCTCCATGAACCCAGTCATCACAATGTTCCCTGCCCTTTTCATCACAATGCTCCATGGGCACTCTCATCACAATGCTCCATGCCAATGTCATCAAAATGCCCCATGACACTTGTCATCACAATGCTCCATGGCCTTTGTCATCACAATGTTCCATGGCCCCTATCATCACAGTGCTCCATGATACCTTTCTTCACAATTCTAGATGACCACTGTCATCACAATGCCCCATGACAGATGTCATCACAATTCGCCATGGTCCTTGTCATCACAATGCTCCATGAACTGTGTCATCACAAGGTTCCAGGACACTTGTCATCACAAAGTTCCATGATCACTTTCATCACAATGCTCCATGAACCCTGTCATCTCAATGCTCCATAGCCTTTGTATTCACAATGCTCCATGGTCCCTGTAATCACAGTGCTCCATGACCCCTTTCATCACAATGCTCCAAGACCGCTGTCATCACAATGCCCCATGACGCCTGCCATCACAAATCTCCAAGGCCTCTCTTACCAAAAAGCACCGTGATCCCTCTCAGCACAATGTTCCATGACACTTTTCATCACAATGCTCCATGGGCACTCTCAGCACAATGCTCCATGCCCTTGTCATCAAAATGCTCCAGAACTCTTGTCATCATAATGCTCCATGCCAATGTCATCAAAATGCCCCATGACACTTGTCATCACAATGCTCCATGGCCTTTGTCATCACAATGCTCCATGACCCCTGTCATCACAAAGTTCTCTGCCCATATCATCACAAGGTTCCTTGTCACCTTTAATCACAATGCTCCATGCCCTTTCATCACAATGCTCCAGAATTCTTGTCATCGCAATGTTCCTTGACCGTGTCATCACAATGCTCCATGACCCTTGTCATCACAAAGCTCCATGACCCCTGTCATCACAATGATCCATGACTCCTTTCCTCACAGTGCTCCAGTACACTTTTCATCACAATGCTCCATGCCATTGTCATCACAATAGTCCATACCCTTGTCAACACAATGCTGCATACTCCCTGTCATCACAATTCTCCATGACTGCTGTCACCACAATAATCCAGGACAATTTTAATAATAATGCTTCACGCCCCCAGTCATCACAGTGCTCCATGATACCTTTCATCACAATTCCTAGATGATCAATGTCATGACAATGCCCCATGTCACCTGTCATCACAATTCGCTATGACCCTTGTCATCACAATACTCGATGAACCGTGTCATCACAGTGTGCCAGGACACATGTCATCACAATGATCCATGACTACTTTCATCACAATGCCCCAATACACATGTCATCACAATGCTCCATGGCTCCTGTTATCATATTGCTCCATGATCTCTTTCATCACAATGTTCCATGACCACTGTCATCACCATGCTTCATGACGCCTGTCATCTCAGTGCTCCATGGCCCCTTTCATCACAATGCTCCATGAACCCAGTCATCACAATGTTCCCTGCCCTTTTCATCACAATGCTCCATGGGCACTCTCATCACAATGCTCCATGCCAATGTCATCAAAATGCCCCATGACACTTGTCATCACAATGCTCCATGGCCTTTGTCATCACAATGTTCCATGGCCCCTATCATCACAGTGCTCCATGATACCTTTCTTCACAATTCTAGATGACCACTGTCATCACAATGCCCCATGACAGATGTCATCACAATTCGCCATGGTCCTTGTCATCACAATGCTCCATGAACCGTGTCATCACAAGGTTCCAGGACACTTGTCATCACAAAGTTCCATGATCACTTTCATCACAATGCTCCATGAACCCTGTCATCTCAATGCTCCATAGCCTTTGTATTCACAATGCTCCATGGTCCCTGTAATCACAGTGCTCCATGACCCCTTTCATCACAATGCTCCAAGACCGCTGTCATCACAATGCCCCATGACGCCTGCCATCACAAATCTCCAAGGCCTCTCTTACCAAAAAGCACCGTGATCCCTCTCAGCACAATGTTCCATGACACTTTTCATCACAATGCTCCATGGGCACTCTCAGCACAATGCTCCATGCCCTTGTCATCAAAATGCTCCAGAACTCTTGTCATCATAATGCTCCATGCCAATGTCATCAAAATGCCCCATGACACTTGTCATCACAATGCTCCATGGCCTTTGTCATCACAATGCTCCATGACCCCTGTCATCACAAAGTTCTCTGCCCATATCATCACAAGGTTCCTTGTCACCTTTAATCACAATGCTCCATGCCCTTTCATCACAATGCTCCAGAATTCTTGTCATCGCAATGTTCCTTGACCGTGTCATCACAATGCTCCATGACCCTTGTCATCACAAAGCTCCATGACCCCTGTCATCACAATGATCCATGACTCCTTTCCTCACAGTGCTCCAGTACACTTTTCATCACAATGCTCCATGCCATTGTCAGCACAGTGTTCCTTGGACCCTGTCATCAAAATGCTCCATCCCCTTTTCATCACAATGCCCCAGATATCCTATCATTACAATGCTCCATGCCCGTGTCAACACAATGCTCCATGACCCCTGACATCAAAATGCTTTATGAGCCTTGTTATCAGAAAGTTCCATGACCCCTGTTATCAAAATGATCCATGACCGTTGCGATCACAATGCTGCATGATACATTTTATCCCAATTCTCTGTGACCGCTGTCATCACAATGCTCCAGGACAATTTTCATCACAATGCTCTATGCCCCCTGTCATCACAGTGCCCCATAACCCCTGTAATCACAATGCTCCATGACCCTGTCATCACAATGCTACATGACACCTGTCATCACATTGTTCCATGGCCAATGTATTCACAATGCTCCATGGACACTGTAATCACACTGCTCCATGTTCCCTTTCAACACAATGCTCCATGACCCCTGTCATCACAACGTTCCATGAAAGTTGTCATCAAAATGCTCCATGACCCCGCTCACCACAAGTTTCCCTGCCCTTGTCATCACAATGCTCCATGACCCATGTAATCACAATGGTACATGGCCTTGTCATCACAATGCTCCATGGTCTCTTTCATCACCATGCTCCATGGTCTTTCTCATCACAATGCTCTATGACCCCTGTCATCACAATGCTCCACGCCGTTGTCATCACAATGCTCCATGGCCCCTGTAATCACAATGCTCCATTCACTTTTCATCACAATGCTCCAGAACCCTTGTCCTCATAATGCTCCATTCCCGTGTCATCCCATTGCTCAATGACACTTGTCATCAAAATGTTCCTTGGCCTTTGTCATCACAGTGCTCCATGATACCTTTAATCAAAATTCTACATCACCACTGTCATCACAATGCAAGATGACCAATGTCATCACAATGCCCCATGACACGTGTCATCACAATTCGCCTTGGCCCTTGTCATCTCAATGCTGTATGAACCGTGTCATCACTAGGTTCCAGGACACTTGTCATCACAGTGATCCATGACCACTTTCATCACAATGCTCCATGACCTCTCTTATCTCAATGCTCCATGGCCTTTGTATTCACAATGTTCTATTGTCCCGATAATCGTGTTGCTCCATGAACAGTTTCATCACAATGCTCCTTGACCACTGTCACCATAATGCCCCATGACGTCTCTCATCACTGTGCTCCAAGGCCACTCTCATTAAAATGCTCCATGATCTGTGTCAGCACAATATTGCATGACACTTGTCATCACAATGCTCCATGATCCCTGTAATCATAATGATCCCTGCCAATGTCATCACAATGCTCCATGTCTCCTGTAATCACAATGCTCCATGCCCTTGTCAACACAATGCTCCAGGTCTGTTGTCATTACCATGCTTCATGCCCGTGTCATCACAATGCTCCATGATTATTGTCTTCAAAATGCTCCATGGCCCATGTCATCACAGTGCTCCATGACCCCTGTCATCACAATGCTCTATGGCCTTTGTCATCACAATGCTCTGTGACCCCTGTCAACACAATGCCTGATGACCACTGTCATCAAAATGCTAAATGGCACTTGTCATCACAATGCTCTATGATGCCTGTCATCACTATTCTCCATGTCACTTGTTATCACAATGCTCCATGGCCCCTGTATGCACAGTGCTCCATGAACCGTTTCATCTCAATGCTCCATGACCTCACTCATCACAATGCCCCTTGAACTCTGTAATCACAATGTTCCAGGGCCCTTGTCATCACAGTGCTCCAAGCCTTTGTCATCACACTGCTCCATGGCACCTGTAATCACAATGCTCCATGCCCTTGTCATCACTGGGCTCCACAACTCTTGTCATTATACTGCTCCATGTCCATTTCATCACCATGCTCCATGACACTTGTCATCACAATTAGCCATGACCATTGTCATCACAATGCTCCATGAAACATGTCATCACAGGGTCCCAGGACACATGTCATCACAATGATCCATTACCACTTTCATCACAATGTTCCATGACCACTGTCATCTCAATGCTCCATGGCCTTTGTATTCACAATGCTCCATGGCCCCTATAATCACAGTGCTCCATAACACCTTTCATCATAATGCTCCATGACCACTGCCATCTCAATGCCCCATGACGCCTGTCATCACAATACTCCAAGGCCCCTCTCATCACAATGCTCCATGACACTTGTCATCACATTGCTCCATAACACCTGTCATCACAGTGTTCCGTGCCCATGTCATCACAATGCTCCATGTCCCCTATAATCACAATGCTCCATGCCTTTTTCCTCACAATGCTCCAGAATTCTTGTCATCACAATGTTCCATGACCGTGGCATCACAGTGCTCCATGGCCCTTGTCATCACAATGCTCCAGAATTTTTGTCATCCCAATGTTCCATGACCGTGTCATCACAATGCCACATGACCCTGGTCATCACAGTTCTCCATGACCTTTGTCATCACAATGCTCTATGTCGGTTTTCATCACAATTCTCAATGACCACTTTAATCACTATGCTCGCTGACCATTTTCATCACATTTCTCTATTGTCATTACAATTCCCCATGGCCCCTTTCTTCACAATGCTCCATGATGCCTGTCATCACAATGCTCCATGCCTTTTGTTATCACAATGTTCCAGGACCAGTTTCATCACAATACTCCATCCCCCTTGTCATCATGGTGCACAATGAAACCTTTCATTACAATGCTCCATGACACTTGTCATCACAATGCTCCATGGCCTTTATCATCACAATGCTCCCAGGCACTTTTCATCACGATGTTCCATGAAAATTTTCATCACAATGCTCCATGACCATTGTCATCACAATAGTCCATACCCTTGTCAACACAATGCTGCATACTCCCTGTCATCACAATTCTCCATGACTGCGGTCACCACAATAATCCAGGACAATTTTCATAATAATGCTTCATGCCCCCAGTCATCACAGTGCTCCATGATACCTTTCATTACAATTCCTAGATGATCAATGTCATGACAATGCCCCATGTCACCTGTCATCACAATTCGCTATGACCCTTGTCATCACAATACTCGATGAACCGTGTCATCACAGTGTGCCAGGACACATGTCATCACAATGATCCATGACTACTTTCATCACAATGCCCCAATACACCTGTCATCACAATGCTCCATGGCTCCTGTTATCATATTGCTCCATGATCTCTTTCATCACAATGTTCCATGACCACTGTCATCACCATGCTTCATGACGCCTGTCATCTCAGTGCTCCATGGCCCCTTTCATCACAATGCTCCATGAACCCAGTCATCACAATGTTCCCTGCCCTTTTCATCACAATGCTCCATGGGCACTCTCATCACAATGCTCCATGCCAATGTCATCAAAATGCCCCATGACACTTGTCATCACAATGCTCCATGGCCTTTGTCATCACAATGTTCCATGGCCCCTATCATCACAGTGCTCCATGATACCTTTCTTCACAATTCTAGATGACCACTGTCATCACAATGCCCCATGACAGATGTCATCACAATTCGCCATGGTCCTTGTCATCACAATGCTCCATGAACCGTGTCATCACAAGGTTCCAGGACACTTGTCATCACAAAGTTCCATGATCACTTTCATCACAATGCTCCATGAACCCTGTCATCTCAATGCTCCATAGCCTTTGTATTCACAATGCTCCATGGTCCCTGTAATCACAGTGCTCCATGACCCCTTTCATCACAATGCTCCAAGACCGCTGTCATCACAATGCCCCATGACGCCTGCCATCACAAATCTCCAAGGCCTCTCTTACCAAAAAGCACCGTGATCCCTCTCAGCACAATGTTCCATGACACTTTTCATCACAATGCTCCATGGGCACTCTCAGCACAATGCTCCATGCCCTTGTCATCAAAATGCTCCAGAACTCTTGTCATCATAATGCTCCATGCCAATGTCATCAAAATGCCCCATGACACTTGTCATCACAATGCTCCATGGCCTTTGTCATCACAATGCTCCATGACCCCTGTCATCACAAAGTTCTCTGCCCATATCATCACAAGGTTCCTTGTCACCTTTAATCACAATGCTCCATGCCCTTTCATCACAATGCTCCAGAATTCTTGTCATCGCAATGTTCCTTGACCGTGTCATCACAATGCTCCATGACCCTTGTCATCACAAAGCTCCATGACCCCTGTCATCACAATGATCCATGACTCCTTTCCTCACAGTGCTCCAGTACACTTTTCATCACAATGCTCCATGCCATTGTCAGCACAGTGTTCCTTGGACCCTGTCATCAAAATGCTCCATCCCCTTTTCATCACAATGCCCCAGATATCCTATCATTACAATGCTCCATGCCCGTGTCAACACAATGCTCCATGACCCCTGACATCAAAATGCTTTATGAGCCTTGTTATCAGAATGTTCCATGACCCCTGTTATCAAAATGATCCATGACCGTTGCGATCACAATGCTGCATGATACATTTTATCCCAATTCTCTGTGACCGCTGTCATCACAATGCTCCAGGACAATTTTCATCACAATGCTCTATGCCCCCTGTCATCACAGTGCCCCATAACCCCTGTAATCACAATGCTCCATGACCCTGTCATCACAATGCTACATGACACCTGTCATCACATTGTTCCATGGCCTATGTATTCACAATGCTCCATGGACACTGTAATCACACTGCTCCATGTTCCCTTTCAACACAATGCTCCATGACCCCTGTCATCACAACGTTCCATGAAAGTTGTCATCAAAATGCTCCATGACCCCGCTCACCACAAGTTTCCCTGCCCTTGTCATCACAATGCTCCATGACCCATGTAATCCCAATGGTACATGGCCTTGTCACCACAATGCTCCATGGTCTCTTTCATCACCATGCTCCATGGTCTTTCTCATCACAATGCTCTATGACCCCTGTCATCACAATGCTCCACGCCGTTGTCATCACAATGCTCCATGGCCCCTGTAATCACAATGCTCCATTCACTTTTCATCACAATGCTCCAGAACCCTTGTCCTCATAATGCTCCATTCCCGTGTCATCCCGTTGCTCAATGACACTTATCATCAAAATGTTCCTTGGCCTTTGTCATCACAGTGCTCCATGATACCTTTAATCAAAATTCTACATCACCACTGTCATCACAATGCAAGATGACCAATGTCATCACAATGCCCCATGACACGTGTCATCACAATTCGCCTTGGCCCTTGTCATCTCAATGCTGTATGAACCGTGTCATCACTAGGTTCCAGGACACTTGTCATCACAGTGATCCATGACCACTTTCATCACAATGCTCCATGACCTCTCTTATCTCAATGCTCCATGGTCTTTGTATTCACAATGTTCTATTGTCCCGATAATCGCGTTGCTCCATGAACACTTTCATCACAATGCTCCTTGACCACTGTCACCATAATGCCCCATGACGTCTCTCATCACTGTGCTCCAAGGCCACTCTCATCAAAATGCTCCATGATCTGTGTCAGCACAATATTGCCTGACACTTGTCATCACAATGCTCCATGATCCCTGTAATCACAATGATCCCTGCCAATGTCATCACAATGCTCCATGTCTCCTGTAATCACAATGCTCCATGCCCTTGTCATCACAATGCTCCAGGTCTGTTGTCATTACCATGCTTCATGCCCGTGTCATCACAATGCTCCATGATTATTGTCTTCAAAATGCTCCATGGCCCATGTCATCACAGTGCTCCATGACCCCTGTCATCACAATGCTCTATGGCCTTTGTCATCACAATGCTCTGTGACCCCTGTCAACACAATGCCTGATGACCACTGTCATCAAAATGCTAAATGGCACTTGTCATCACAATGCTCTATGATGCCTGTCATCACTATTCTCCATGTCACTTGTTATCACAATGCTCCATGGCCCCTGTATGCACAGTGCTCCATGAACCGTTTCATCTCAATGCTCCATGACCTCACTCATCACAATGCCCCTTGACCCCTGTAATCACAATGTTCCATGGCCCTTGTCATCACAGTGCTCCAAGCCTTTGTCATCACACTGCTCCATGACACCTGTAATCACAATGCTCCATGCCCTTGTCATCACTGGGCTCCACAACTCTTGTCATTATACTGCTCCATGTCCATTTCATCACCATGCTCCATGACACTTGTCATCACAATTCGCCATGACCATTGTCATCACAATGCTCCATGAAACATGTCATCACAGGGTCCCAGGACACATGTCATCACAATGATCCATTACCACTTTCATCACAATGCTCCATGACCACTGTCATCTCAATGCTCCATGGCCTTTGTATTCACAATGCTCCATGGCCCCTATAATCACAGTGCTCCATAACACCTTTCATCATAATGCTCCATGACCAGTGCCATCTCAATGCCCCATGACGCCTGTCCTCACAATTATCCAAGGCCCCTCTCATCACAATGCTCCATGACACTTGTCATCACATTGCTCCATAACACCTGTCATCACAGTGTTCCGTGCCCATGTCATCACAATGCTCCATGTCCCCTATAATCACAATGCTCCATGCCTTTTTCCTCACAATGCTCCAGAATTCTTGTCATCACAATGTTCCATGACCGTGGCATCACAGTGCTCCATGGCCCTTGTCATCACAATGCTCCAGAATTTTTGTCATCCCAATGTTCCATGACCGTGTCATCACAATGCCACATGACCCTGGTCATCACAGTTCTCCATGACCTTTGTCATCACAATGCTCTATGTCGGTTTTCATCACAATTCTCAATGACCACTTTAATCACTATGCTCGCTGACCATTTTCATCACATTTCTCTATTGTCATTACAATTCCCCATGGCCCCTTTCTTCACAATGCTCCATGATGCCTGTCATCACAATGCTCCATGGCTTTTGTTATCACAATGTTCCAGGACCAGTTTCATCACAATACTCCATCCCCCTTGTCATCATGGTGCACAATGAAACCTTTCATTACAATGCTCCATGACACTTGTCATCACAATGCTCCATGGCCTTTATCATCACAATGCTCCCAGGCACTTTTCATCACGATGTTCCATGAAAATTTTCATCACAATGCTCCATGACCATTGTCATCACAATAGTCCATACCCTTGTCAACACAATGCTGCATACTCCCTGTCATCACAATTCTCCATGACTGCGGTCACCACAATAATCCAGGACAATTTTCATAATAATGCTTCATGCCCCCAGTCATCACAGTGCTCCATGATACCTTTCATCACAATTCCTAGATGATCAATGTCATGACAATGCCCCATGTCACCTGTCATCACAATTCGCTATGACCCTTGTCATCACAATACTCGATGAACCGTGTCATCACAGTGTGCCAGGACACATGTCATCACAATGATCCATGACTACTTTCATCACAATGCCCCAATACACCTGTCATCACAATGCTCCATGGCTCCTGTTATCATATTGCTCCATGATCTCTTTCATCACAATGTTCCATGACCACTGTCATCACCATGCTTCATGACGCCTGTCATCTCAGTGCTCCATGGCCCCTTTCATCACAATGCTCCATGAACCCAGTCATCACAATGTTCCCTGCCCTTTTCATCACAATGCTCCATGGGCACTCTCATCACAATGCTCCATGCCAATGTCATCAAAATGCCCCATGACACTTGTCATCACAATGCTCCATGGCCTTTGTCATCACAATGTTCCATGGCCCCTATCATCACAGTGCTCCATGATACCTTTCTTCACAATTCTAGATGACCACTGTCATCACAATGCCCCATGACAGATGTCATCACAATTCGCCATGGTCCTTGTCATCACAATGCTCCATGAACCGTGTCATCACAAGGTTCCAGGACACTTGTCATCACAAAGTTCCATGATCACTTTCATCACAATGCTCCATGAACCCTGTCATCTCAATGCTCCATAGCCTTTGTATTCACAATGCTCCATGGTCCCTGTAATCACAGTGCTCCATGACCCCTTTCATCACAATGCTCCAAGACCGCTGTCATCACAATGCCCCATGACACCTGCCATCACAAATCTCCAAGGCCCCTCTTACCAAAAACCACCGTGATCCCTCTCAGCACAATGTTCCATGACACTTTTCATCACAATGCTCCATGGGCACTCTCAGCACAATGCTCCATGCCCTTGTCATCAAAATGCTCCAGAACTCTTGTCATCATAATGCTCCATGCCAATGTCATCAAAATGCCCCATGACACTTGTCATCACAATGCTCCATGGCCTTTGTCATCACAATGCTCCATGACCCCTGTCATCACAAAGTTCTCTGCCCATATCATCACAAGGTTCCTTGTCACCTTTAATCACAATGCTCCATGCCCTTTCATCACAATGCTCCAGAATTCTTGTCATCGCAATGTTCCTTGACCGTGTCATCACAATGCTCCATGACCCTTGTCATCACAAAGCTCCATGACCCCTGTCATCACAATGATCCATGACTCCTTTCCTCACAGTGCTCCAGTACACTTTTCATCACAATGCTCCATGCCATTGTCAGCACAGTGTTCCTTGGACCCTGTCATCAAAATGCTCCATCCCCTTTTCATCACAATGCCCCAGATATCCTATCATTACCATGCTCCATGCCCGTGTCAACACAATGCTCCATGACCCCTGACATCAAAATGCTTTATGAGCCTTGTTATCAGAATGTTCCATGACCCCTGTTATCAAAATGGTCCATGACCGTTGCGATCACAATGCTGCATGATACATTTTATCCCAATTCTCTGTGACCGCTGTCATCACAATGCTCCAGGACAATTTTCATCACAATGCTCCATGCCCCCTGTCATCACAGTGCCCCATAACCCCTGTAATCACAATGCTCCATGACCCTGTCATCACAATGCTACATGACACCTGTCATCACATTGTTCCATGGCCTATGTATTCACAATGCTCCATGGACACTGTAATCACACTGCTCCATGTTCCCTTTCAACACAATGCTCCATGACCCCTGTCATCACAACGTTCCATGAAAGTTGTCATCAAAATGCTCCATGACCCCGCTCACCACAAGTTTCCCTGCCCTTGTCATCACAATCCTCCATGACCCATGTAATCACAATGGTACATGGCCTTGTCATCACAATGCTCCATGGTCTCTTTCATCACCATGCTCCATGGTCTTTCTCATCACAATGCTCTATGACCCCTGTCATCACAATGCTCCACGCCGTTGTCATCACAATGCTCCATGGCCCCTGTAATCACAATGCTCCATTCACTTTTCATCACAATGCTCCAGAACCCTTGTCCTCATAATGCTCCATTCCCGTGTCATCCCATTGCTCAATGACACTTGTCATCAAAATGTTCCTTGGCCTTTGTCATCACAGTGCTCCATGATACCTTTAATCAAACTTCTACATCACCACTGTCATCACAATGCAAGATGACCAATGTCATCACAATGCCCCATGACACGTGTCATCACAATTCGCCTTGGCCCTTGTCATCTCAATGCTGTATGAACCGTGTCATCACTAGGTTCCAGGACACTTGTCATCAAGTGATCCATGACCACTTTCATCACAATGCTCCATGACCTCTCTTATCTCAAAGCTCCATGGCCTTTGTATTCACAATGTTCTATTGTCCCGATAATCGCGTTGCTCCATGAACACTTTCATCACAATGCTCCTTGACCACTGTCACCATAATGCCCCATGACGTCTCTCATCACTGTGCTCCAAGGCCACTCTCATCAAAATGCTCCATGATCTGTGTCAGCACAATATTGCCTGACACTTGTCATCACAATGCTCCATGATCCCTGTAATCACAATGATCCCTGCCAATGTCATCACAATGCTCCATGTCTCCTGTAATCACAATGCTCCATGCCCTTGTCATCACAATGCTCCAGGTCTGTTGTCATTACCATGCTTCATGCCCGTGTCATCACAATGCTCACTGATTATTGTCTTCAAAATGCTCCATGGCCCATGTCATCACAGTGCTCCATGACCCCTGTCATCACAATGCTCTATGGCCTTTGTCATCACAATGCTCTATGTCGGTTTTCATCACAATTCTCAATGACCACTTTAATCACTATGCTCGCTGACCATTTTCATCACATTTCTCTATTGTCATTACAATTCCCCATGGCCCCTTTCTTCACAATGCTCCATGATGCCTGTCATCACAATGCTCCATGGCTTTTGTTATCACAATGTTCCAGGACCAGTTTCATCACAATACTCCATCCCCCTTGTCATCATGGTGCACAATGAAACCTTTCATTACAATGCTCCATGACACTTGTCATCACAATGCTCCATGGCCTTTATCATCACAATGCTCCCAGGCACTTTTCATCACGATGTTCCATGAAAATTTTCATCACAATGCTCCATGACCATTGTCATCACAATAGTCCATACCCTTGTCAACACAATGCTGCATACTCCCTGTCATCACAATTCTCCATGACTGCTGTCACCACAATAATCCAGGACAATTTTCATAATAATGCTTCATGCCCCCAGTCATCACAGTGCTCCATGATACCTTTCATCACAATTCCTAGATGATCAATGTCATGACAATGCCCCATGTCACCTGTCATCACAATTCACTATGACCCTTGTCATCACAATACTCGATGAACCGTGTCATCACAGTGTGCCAGGACACATGTCATCAAAATGATCCATGACTACTTTCATCACAATGCCCCAATACACCTGTCATCACAATGCTCCATGGCTCCTGTTATCATATTGCTCCATGATCTCTTTCATCACAATGTTCCATGACCACTGTCATCACCATGCTTCATGACGCCTGTCATCTCAGTGCTCCATGGCCCCTTTCATCACAATGCTCCATGAACCCAGTCATCACAATGTTCCCTGCCCTTTTCATCACAATGCTCCATGGGCACTCTCATCACAATGCTCCATGCCAATGTCATCAAAATGCCCCATGACACTTGTCATCACAATGCTCCATGGCCTTTGTCATCACAATGTTCCATGGCCCCTATCATCACAGTGCTCCATGATACCTTTCTTCACAATTCTAGATGACCACTGTCATCACAATGCCCCATGACAGATGTCATCACAATTCGCCATGGTCCTTTTCATCACAATGCTCCATGAACTGTGTCATCACAAGGTTCCAGGACACTTGTCATCACAAAGTTCCATGATCACTTTCATCACAATGCTCCATGAACCCTGTCATCTCAATGCTCCATAGCCTTTGTATTCACAATGCTCCATGGTCCCTGTAATCACAGTGCTCCATGACCCCTTTCATCACAATGCTCCAAGACCGCTGTCATCTCAATGCCCCATGACGCCTGCCATCACAAATCTCCAAGGCCTCTCTTACCAAAAAGCACCGTGATCCCTCTCAGCACAATGTTCCATGACACTTTTCATCACAATGCTCCATGGGCACTCTCAGCACAATGCTCCATGCCCTTGTCATCAAAATGCTCCAGAACTCTTGTCATCATAATGCTCCATGCCAATGTCATCAAAATGCCCCATGACACTTGTCATCACAATGCTCCATGGCCTTTGTCATCACAATGCTCCATGACCCCTGTCATCACAAAGTTCTCTGCCCATATCATCACAAGGTTCCTTGTCACCTTTAATCACAATGCTCCATGCCCTTTCATCACAATGCTCCAGAATTCTTGTCATCGCAATGTTCCTTGACCGTGTCATCACAATGCTCCATGACCCTTGTCATCACAAAGCTCCATGACCCCTGTCATCACAATGATCCATGACTCCTTTCCTCACAGTGCTCCAGTACACTTTTCATCACAATGCTCCATGCCATTGTCAGCACAGTGTTCCTTGGACCCTGTCATCAAAATGCTCCATCCCCTTTTCATCACAATGCCCCAGATATCCTATCATTACAATGCTCCATGCCCGTGTCAACACAATGCTCCATGACCCCTGACATCAAAATGCTTTATGAGCCTTGTTATCAGAATGTTCCATGACCCCTGTTATCAAAAAGATCCATGACCGTTGCGATCACAATGCTGCATGATACATTTTATCCCAATTCTCTGTGACCGCTGTCATCACAATGCTCCAGGACAATTTTCATCACAATGCTCTATGCCCCCTGTCATCACAGTGCCCCATAACCCCTGTAATCACAATGCTCCATGACCCTGTCATCACAATGCTACATGACACCTGTCATCACATTGTTCCATGGCCTATGTATTCACAATGCTCCATGGACACTGTAATCACACTGCTCCATGTTCCCTTTCAACACAATGCTCCATGACCCCTGTCATCACAACGTTCCATGAAAGTTGTCATCAAAATGCTCCATGACCCCGCTCACCACAAGTTTCCCTGCCCTTGTCATCACAATCCTCCATGACCCATGTAATCACAATGGTACATGGCCTTGTCATCACAATGCTCCATGGTCTCTTTCATCACCATGCTCCATGGTCTTTCTCATCACAATGCTCTATGACCCCTGTCATCACAATGCTCCACGCCGTTGTCATCACAATGCTCCATGGCCCCTGTAATCACAATGCTCCATTCACTTTTCATCACAATGCTCCAGAACCCTTGTCCTCATAATGCTCCATTCCCGTGTCATCCCATTGCTCAATGACACTTGTCATCAAAATGTTCCTTGGCCTTTGTCATCACAGTGCTCCATGATACCTTTAATCAAACTTCTACATCACCACTGTCATCACAATGCAAGATGACCAATGTCATCACAATGTCCCATGACACGTGGCATCACAATTCGCCTTGGCCCTTGTCATCTCAATGCTGTATGAACCGTGTCATCACTAGGTTCCAGGACACTTGTCATCAAGTGATCCATGACCACTTTCATCACAATGCTCCATGACCTCTCTTATCTCAATGCTCCATGGCCTTTGTATTCACAATGTTCTATTGTCCCGATAATCGCGTTGCTCCATGAACACTTTCATCACAATGCTCCTTGACCACTGTCACCATAATGCCCCATGACGTCTCTCATCACTGTGCTCCAAGGCCACTCTCATCAAAATGCTCCATGATCTGTGTCAGCACAATATTGCCTGACACTTGTCATCACAATGCTCCATGATCCCTGTAATCACAATGATCCCTGCCAATGTCATCACAATGCTCCATGTCTCCTGTAATCACAATGCTCCATGCCCTTGTCATCACAATGCTCCAGGGCTGTTGTCATTACCATGCTTCATGCCCGTGTCATCACAATGCTCCATGATTATTGTCTTCAAAATGCTCCATGGCCCATGTCATCACAGTGCTCCATGACCCCTGTCATCACAATGCTCTATGGCCTTTGTCATCACAATGCTCTATGTCGGTTTTCATCACAATTCTCAATGACCACTTTAATCTCTATGCTCGCTGACCATTTTCATCACATTTCTCTATTGTCATTACAATTCCCCATGGCCCCTTTCTTCACAATGCTCCATGATGCCTGTCATCACAATGCTCCATGGCTTTTGTTATCCCAATGTTCCAGGACCAGTTTCATCACAATACTCCATCCCCCTTGTCATCATGGTGCACAATGAAACCTTTCATTACAATGCTCCATGACACTTGTCATCACAATGCTCCATGGCCTTTATCATCACAATGCTCCCAGGCACTTTTCATCACGATGTTCCATGAAAATTTTCATCACAATGCTCCATGACCATTGTCATCACAATAGTCCATACCCTTGTCAACACAATGCTGCATACTCCCTGTCATCACAATTCTCCATGACTGCTGTCACCACAATAATCCAGGACAATTTTCATAATAATGCTTCATGCCCCCAGTCATCACAGTGCTCCATGATACCTTTCATCACAATTCCTAGATGATCAATGTCATGACAATGCCCCATGTCACCTGTCATCACAATTCGCTATGACCCTTGTCATCACAATACTCGATGAACCGTGTCATCACAGTGTGCCAGGACACATGTCATCACAATCATCCATGACTACTTTCATCACAATGCCCCAATACACCTGTCATCACAATGCTCCATGGCTCCTGTTATCATATTGCTCCATGATCTCTTTCATCACAATGTTCCATGACCACTGTCATCACCATGCTTCATGACGCCTGTCATCTCAGTGCTCCATGGCCCCTTTCATCACAATGCTCCATGAACCCAGTCATCACAATGTTCCCTGCCCTTTTCATCACAATGCTCCATGGGCACTCTCATCACAATGCTCCATGCCAATCTCATCAAAATGCCCCATGACACTTGTCATCACAATGCTCCATGGCCTTTGTCATCACAATGTTCCATGGCCCCTATCATCACAGTGCTCCATGATACCTTTCTTCACAATTCTAGATGACCACTGTCATCACAATGCCCCATGACAGATGTCATCACAATTCGCCATGGTCCTTGTCATCACAATGCTCCATGAACCGTGTCATCACAAGGTTCCAGGACACTTGTCATCACAAAGTTCCATGATCACTTTCATCACAATGCTCCATGAACCCTGTCATCTCAATGCTCCATAGCCTTTGTATTCACAATGCTCCATGGTCCCTGTAATCACAGTGCTCCATGACCCCTTTCATCACAATGCTCCAAGACCGCTGTCATCACAATGCCCCATGACGCCTGCCATCACAAATCTCCAAGGCCTCTCTTACCAAAAAGCACCGTGATCCCTCTCAGCACAATGTTCCATGACACTTTTCATCACAATGCTCCATGGGCACTCTCAGCACAATGCTCCATGCCCTTGTCATCAAAATGCTCCAGAACTCTTGTCATCATAATGCTCCATGCCAATGTCATCAAAATGCCCCATGACACTTGTCATCACAATGCTCCATGGCCTTTGTCATCACAATGCTCCATGACCCCTGTCATCACAAAGTTCTCTGCCCATATCATCACAAGGTTCCTTGTCACCTTTAATCACAATGCTCCATGCCCTTTCATCACAATGCTCCAGAATTCTTGTCATCGCAATGTTCCTTGACCGTGTCATCACAATGCTCCATGACCCTTGTCATCACAAAGCTCCATGACCCCTGTCATCACAATGATCCATGACTCCTTTCCTCACAGTGCTCCAGTACACTTTTCATCACAATGCTCCATGCCATTGTCAGCACAGTGTTCCTTGGACCCTGTCATCAAAATGCTCCATCCCCTTTTCATCACAATGCCCCAGATATCCTATCATTACAATGCTCCATGCCCGTGTCAACACAATGCTCTATGACCCCTGACATCAAAATGCTTTATGAGCCTTGTTATCAGAATGTTCCATGACCCCTGTTATCAAAATGATCCATGACCGTTGCGATCACAATGCTGCATGATACATTTTATCCCAATTCTCTGTGACCGCTGTCATCACAATGCTCCAGGACAATTTTCATCACAATGCTCTATGCCCCCTGTCATCACAGTGCCCCATAACCCCTGTAATCACAATGCTCCATGACCCTGTCATCACAATGCTACATGACACCTGTCATCACATTGTTCCATGGCCTATGTATTCACAATGCTCCATGGACACTGTAATCACACTGCTCCATGTTCCCTTTCAACACAATGCTCCATGACCCCTGTCATCACAACGTTCCATGAAAGTTGTCATCAAAATGCTCCATGACCCCGCTCACCACAAGTTTCCCTGCCCTTGTCATCACAATGCTCCATGACCCATGTAATCACAATGGTACATGGCCTTTTCATCACAATGCTCCATGGTCTCTTTCATCACCATGCTCCATGGTCTTTCTCATCACAATGCTCTATGACCCCTGTCATCACAATGCTCCACGCCATTGTCATCACAATGCTCCATGGCCCCTGTAATCACAATGCTCCATTCACTTTTCATCACAATGCTCCAGAACCCTTGTCCTCATAATGCTCCATTCCCGTGTCATCCCATTGCTCAATGACACTTGTCATCAAAATGTTCCTTGGCCTTTGTCATCACAGTGCTCCATGATACCTTTAATCAAAATTCTACATCACCACTGTCATCACAATGCAAGATGACCAATGTCATCACAATGCCCCATGACACGTGTCATCACAATTCGCCTTGGCCCTTGTCATCTCAATGCTGTATGAACCGTGTCATCACTAGGTTCCAGGACACTTGTCATCAAGTGATCCATGACCACTTTCATCACAATGCTCCATGACCTCTCTTATCTCAATGCTCCATGGCCTTTGTATTCACAATGTTCTATTGTCCCGATAATCGCGTTGCTCCATGAACACTTTCATCACAATGCTCCTTGACCACTGTCACCATAATGCCCCATGACGTCTCTCATCACTGTGCTCCAAGGCCACTCTCATCAAAATGCTCCATGATCTGTGTCAGCACAATATTGCCTGACACTTGTCATCACAATGCTCCATGATCCCTGTAATCACAATGATCCCTGCCAATGTCATCACAATGCTCCATGTCTCCTGTAATCACAATGCTCCATGCCCTTGTCAACACAATGCTCCAGGTCTGTTGTCATTACCATGCTTCATGCCCGTGTCATCACAATGCTCCATGATTATTGTCTTCAAAATGCTCCATGGCCCATGTCATCACAGTGCTCCATGACCCCTGTCATCACAATGCTCTATGGCCTTTGTCATCACAATGCTCTGTGACCCCTGTCAACACAATGCCTGATGACCACTGTCATCAAAATGCTAAATGGCACTTGTCATCACAATGCTCTATGATGCCTGTCATCACTATTCTCCATGTCACTTGTTATCACAATGCTCCATGGCCCCTGTATGCACAGTGCTCCATGAACCGTTTCATCTCAATGCTCCATGACCTCACTCATCACAATGCCCCTTGAACCCTGTAATCACAATGTTCCATGGCCCTTGTCATCACAGTGCTCCAAGCCTTTGTCATCACACTGCTCCATGGAAACTGTAATCACAATGCTCCATGCCCTTGTCATCACTGGGCTCCACAACTCTTGTCATTATACTGCTCCATGTCCATTTCATCACCATGCTCCATGACACTTGTCATCACAATTCGCCATGACCATTGTCATCACAATGCTCCATGAAACATGTCATCACAGGGTCCCAGGACACATGTCATCACAATGATCCATTACCACTTTCATCACAATGTTCCATGACCACTGTCATCTCAATGCTCCATGGCCTTTGTATTCACAATGCTCCATGGCCCCTATAATCACAGTGCTCCATAACACCTTTCATCATAATGCTCCATGACCACTGCCACCTCAATGCCCCATGACGCCTGTCATCACAATACTCCAAGGCCCCTCTCATCACAATGCTCCATGACACTTGTCATCACATTGCTCCATAACACCTGTCATCACAGTGTTCCGTGCCCATGTCATCACAATGCTCCATGTCCCCTATAATCACAATGCTCCATGCCTTTTTCCTCACAATGCTCCAGAATTCTTGTCATCACAATGTTCCATGACCGTGGCATCACAGTGCTCCATGGCCCTTGTCATCACAATGCTCCAGAATTTTTGTCATCCCAATGTTCCAGGACCGTGTCATCACAATGCCACATGACCCTGGTCATCACAGTTCTCCATGACCTTTGTCATCACAATGCTCTATGTCGGTTTTCATCACAATTCTCAATGACCACTTTAATCACTATGCTCGCTGACCATTTTCATCACATTTCTCTATTGTCATTACAATTCCCCATGGCCCCTTTCTTCACAATGCTCCATGATGCCTGTCATCACAATGCTCCATGGCTTTTGTTATCACAATGTTCCAGGACCAGTTTCATCACAATACTCCATCCCCCTTGTCATCATGGTGCACAATGAAACCTTTCATTACAATGCTCCATGACACTTGTCATCACAATGCTCCATGGCCTTTATCATCACAATGCTCCCAGGCACTTTTCATCACGAAGTTCCATGAAAATTTTCATCACAATGCTCCATGACCATTGTCATCACAATAGTCCATACCCTTGTCAACACAATGCTGCATACTCCCTGTCATCACAATTCTCCATGACTGCTGTCACCACAATAATCCAGGACAATTTTCATAATAATGCTTCATGCCCCCAGTCATCACAGTGCTCCATGATACCTTTCATCACAATTCCTAGATGATCAATGTCATGACAATGCCCCATGTCACCTGTCATCACAATTCGCTATGACCCTTGTCATCACAATACTCGATGAACCGTGTCATCACAGTGTGCCAGGACACATGTCATCACAATGATCCATGACTACTTTCATCACAATGCCCCAATACACCTGTCATCACAATGCTCCATGGCTCCTGTTATCATATTGCTCCATGATCTCTTTCATCACAATGTTCCATGACCACTGTCATCACCATGCTTCATGACGCCTGTCATCTCAGTGCTCCATGGCCCCTTTCATCACAATGCTCCATGAACCCAGTCATCACAATGTTCCCTGCCCTTTTCATCACAATGCTCCATGGGCACTCTCATCACAATGCTCCATGCCAATGTCATCAAAATGCCCCATGACACTTGTCATCACAATGCTCCATGGCCTTTGTCATCACAATGTTCCATGGCCCCTATCATCACAGTGCTCCATGATACCTTTCTTCACAATTCTAGATGACCACTGTCATCACAATGCCCCATGACAGATGTCATCACAATTCGCCATGGTCCTTGTCATCACAATGCTCCATGAACTGTGTCATCACAAGGTTCCAGGACACTTGTCATCACAAAGTTCCATGATCACTTTCATCACAATGCTCCATGAACCCTGTCATCTCAATGCTCCATAGCCTTTGTATTCACAATGCTCCATGGTCCCTGTAATCACAGTGCTCCATGACCCCTTTCATCACAATGCTCCAAGACCGCTGTCATCACAATGCCCCATGACGCCTGCCATCACAAATCTCCAAGGCCTCTCTTACCAAAAAGCACCGTGATCCCTCTCAGCACAATGTTCCATGACACTTTTCATCACAATGCTCCATGGGCACTCTCAGCACAATGCTCCATGCCCTTGTCATCAAAATGCTCCAGAACTCTTGTCATCATAATGCTCCATGCCAATGTCATCAAAATGCCCCATGACACTTGTCATCACAATGCTCCATGGCCTTTGTCATCACAATGCTCCATGACCCCTGTCATCACAAAGTTCTCTGCCCATATCATCACAAGGTTCCTTGTCACCTTTAATCACAATGCTCCATGCCCTTTCATCACAATGCTCCAGAATTCTTGTCATCGCAATGTTCCTTGACCGTGTCATCACAATGCTCCATGACCCTTGTCATCACAAAGCTCCATGACCCCTGTCATCACAATGATCCATGACTCCTTTCCTCACAGTGCTCCAGTACACTTTTCATCACAATGCTCCATGCCATTGTCATCACAATAGTCCATACCCTTGTCAACACAATGCTGCATACTCCCTGTCATCACAATTCTCCATGACTGCTGTCACCACAATAATCCAGGACAATTTTAATAATAATGCTTCACGCCCCCAGTCATCACAGTGCTCCATGATACCTTTCATCACAATTCCTAGATGATCAATGTCATGACAATGCCCCATGTCACCTGTCATCACAATTCGCTATGACCCTTGTCATCACAATACTCGATGAACCGTGTCATCACAGTGTGCCAGGACACATGTCATCACAATGATCCATGACTACTTTCATCACAATGCCCCAATACACATGTCATCACAATGCTCCATGGCTCCTGTTATCATATTGCTCCATGATCTCTTTCATCACAATGTTCCATGACCACTGTCATCACCATGCTTCATGACGCCTGTCATCTCAGTGCTCCATGGCCCCTTTCATCACAATGCTCCATGAACCCAGTCATCACAATGTTCCCTGCCCTTTTCATCACAATGCTCCATGGGCACTCTCATCACAATGCTCCATGCCAATGTCATCAAAATGCCCCATGACACTTGTCATCACAATGCTCCATGGCCTTTGTCATCACAATGTTCCATGGCCCCTATCATCACAGTGCTCCATGATACCTTTCTTCACAATTCTAGATGACCACTGTCATCACAATGCCCCATGACAGATGTCATCACAATTCGCCATGGTCCTTGTCATCACAATGCTCCATGAACCGTGTCATCACAAGGTTCCAGGACACTTGTCATCACAAAGTTCCATGATCACTTTCATCACAATGCTCCATGAACCCTGTCATCTCAATGCTCCATAGCCTTTGTATTCACAATGCTCCATGGTCCCTGTAATCACAGTGCTCCATGACCCCTTTCATCACAATGCTCCAAGACCGCTGTCATCACAATGCCCCATGACGCCTGCCATCACAAATCTCCAAGGCCTCTCTTACCAAAAAGCACCGTGATCCCTCTCAGCACAATGTTCCATGACACTTTTCATCACAATGCTCCATGGGCACTCTCAGCACAATGCTCCATGCCCTTGTCATCAAAATGCTCCAGAACTCTTGTCATCATAATGCTCCATGCCAATGTCATCAAAATGCCCCATGACACTTGTCATCACAATGCTCCATGGCCTTTGTCATCACAATGCTCCATGACCCCTGTCATCACAAAGTTCTCTGCCCATATCATCACAAGGTTCCTTGTCACCTTTAATCACAATGCTCCATGCCCTTTCATCACAATGCTCCAGAATTCTTGTCATCGCAATGTTCCTTGACCGTGTCATCACAATGCTCCATGACCCTTGTCATCACAAAGCTCCATGACCCCTGTCATCACAATGATCCATGACTCCTTTCCTCACAGTGCTCCAGTACACTTTTCATCACAATGCTCCATGCCATTGTCAGCACAGTGTTCCTTGGACCCTGTCATCAAAATGCTCCATCCCCTTTTCATCACAATGCCCCAGATATCCTATCATTACAATGCTCCATGCCCGTGTCAACACAATGCTCCATGACCCCTGACATCAAAATGCTTTATGAGCCTTGTTATCAGAAAGTTCCATGACCCCTGTTATCAAAATGATCCATGACCGTTGCGATCACAATGCTGCATGATACATTTTATCCCAATTCTCTGTGACCGCTGTCATCACAATGCTCCAGGACAATTTTCATCACAATGCTCTATGCCCCCTGTCATCACAGTGCCCCATAACCCCTGTAATCACAATGCTCCATGACCCTGTCATCACAATGCTACATGACACCTGTCATCACATTGTTCCATGGCCAATGTATTCACAATGCTCCATGGACACTGTAATCACACTGCTCCATGTTCCCTTTCAACACAATGCTCCATGACCCCTGTCATCACAACGTTCCATGAAAGTTGTCATCAAAATGCTCCATGACCCCGCTCACCACAAGTTTCCCTGCCCTTGTCATCACAATGCTCCATGACCCATGTAATCACAATGGTACATGGCCTTGTCATCACAATGCTCCATGGTCTCTTTCATCACCATGCTCCATGGTCTTTCTCATCACAATGCTCTATGACCCCTGTCATCACAATGCTCCACGCCGTTGTCATCACAATGCTCCATGGCCCCTGTAATCACAATGCTCCATTCACTTTTCATCACAATGCTCCAGAACCCTTGTCCTCATAATGCTCCATTCCCGTGTCATCCCATTGCTCAATGACACTTGTCATCAAAATGTTCCTTGGCCTTTGTCATCACAGTGCTCCATGATACCTTTAATCAAAATTCTACATCACCACTGTCATCACAATGCAAGATGACCAATGTCATCACAATGCCCCATGACACGTGTCATCACAATTCGCCTTGGCCCTTGTCATCTCAATGCTGTATGAACCGTGTCATCACTAGGTTCCAGGACACTTGTCATCACAGTGATCCATGACCACTTTCATCACAATGCTCCATGACCTCTCTTATCTCAATGCTCCATGGCCTTTGTATTCACAATGTTCTATTGTCCCGATAATCGTGTTGCTCCATGAACAGTTTCATCACAATGCTCCTTGACCACTGTCACCATAATGCCCCATGACGTCTCTCATCACTGTGCTCCAAGGCCACTCTCATTAAAATGCTCCATGATCTGTGTCAGCACAATATTGCATGACACTTGTCATCACAATGCTCCATGATCCCTGTAATCATAATGATCCCTGCCAATGTCATCACAATGCTCCATGTCTCCTGTAATCACAATGCTCCATGCCCTTGTCAACACAATGCTCCAGGTCTGTTGTCATTACCATGCTTCATGCCCGTGTCATCACAATGCTCCATGATTATTGTCTTCAAAATGCTCCATGGCCCATGTCATCACAGTGCTCCATGACCCCTGTCATCACAATGCTCTATGGCCTTTGTCATCACAATGCTCTGTGACCCCTGTCAACACAATGCCTGATGACCACTGTCATCAAAATGCTAAATGGCACTTGTCATCACAATGCTCTATGATGCCTGTCATCACTATTCTCCATGTCACTTGTTATCACAATGCTCCATGGCCCCTGTATGCACAGTGCTCCATGAACCGTTTCATCTCAATGCTCCATGACCTCACTCATCACAATGCCCCTTGAACTCTGTAATCACAATGTTCCAGGGCCCTTGTCATCACAGTGCTCCAAGCCTTTGTCATCACACTGCTCCATGGCACCTGTAATCACAATGCTCCATGCCCTTGTCATCACTGGGCTCCACAACTCTTGTCATTATACTGCTCCATGTCCATTTCATCACCATGCTCCATGACACTTGTCATCACAATTAGCCATGACCATTGTCATCACAATGCTCCATGAAACATGTCATCACAGGGTCCCAGGACACATGTCATCACAATGATCCATTACCACTTTCATCACAATGTTCCATGACCACTGTCATCTCAATGCTCCATGGCCTTTGTATTCACAATGCTCCATGGCCCCTATAATCACAGTGCTCCATAACACCTTTCATCATAATGCTCCATGACCACTGCCATCTCAATGCCCCATGACGCCTGTCATCACAATACTCCAAGGCCCCTCTCATCACAATGCTCCATGACACTTGTCATCACATTGCTCCATAACACCTGTCATCACAGTGTTCCGTGCCCATGTCATCACAATGCTCCATGTCCCCTATAATCACAATGCTCCATGCCTTTTTCCTCACAATGCTCCAGAATTCTTGTCATCACAATGTTCCATGACCGTGGCATCACAGTGCTCCATGGCCCTTGTCATCACAATGCTCCAGAATTTTTGTCATCCCAATGTTCCATGACCGTGTCATCACAATGCCACATGACCCTGGTCATCACAGTTCTCCATGACCTTTGTCATCACAATGCTCTATGTCGGTTTTCATCACAATTCTCAATGACCACTTTAATCACTATGCTCGCTGACCATTTTCATCACATTTCTCTATTGTCATTACAATTCCCCATGGCCCCTTTCTTCACAATGCTCCATGATGCCTGTCATCACAATGCTCCATGCCTTTTGTTATCACAATGTTCCAGGACCAGTTTCATCACAATACTCCATCCCCCTTGTCATCATGGTGCACAATGAAACCTTTCATTACAATGCTCCATGACACTTGTCATCACAATGCTCCATGGCCTTTATCATCACAATGCTCCCAGGCACTTTTCATCACGATGTTCCATGAAAATTTTCATCACAATGCTCCATGACCATTGTCATCACAATAGTCCATACCCTTGTCAACACAATGCTGCATACTCCCTGTCATCACAATTCTCCATGACTGCGGTCACCACAATAATCCAGGACAATTTTCATAATAATGCTTCATGCCCCCAGTCATCACAGTGCTCCATGATACCTTTCATTACAATTCCTAGATGATCAATGTCATGACAATGCCCCATGTCACCTGTCATCACAATTCGCTATGACCCTTGTCATCACAATACTCGATGAACCGTGTCATCACAGTGTGCCAGGACACATGTCATCACAATGATCCATGACTACTTTCATCACAATGCCCCAATACACCTGTCATCACAATGCTCCATGGCTCCTGTTATCATATTGCTCCATGATCTCTTTCATCACAATGTTCCATGACCACTGTCATCACCATGCTTCATGACGCCTGTCATCTCAGTGCTCCATGGCCCCTTTCATCACAATGCTCCATGAACCCAGTCATCACAATGTTCCCTGCCCTTTTCATCACAATGCTCCATGGGCACTCTCATCACAATGCTCCATGCCAATGTCATCAAAATGCCCCATGACACTTGTCATCACAATGCTCCATGGCCTTTGTCATCACAATGTTCCATGGCCCCTATCATCACAGTGCTCCATGATACCTTTCTTCACAATTCTAGATGACCACTGTCATCACAATGCCCCATGACAGATGTCATCACAATTCGCCATGGTCCTTGTCATCACAATGCTCCATGAACCGTGTCATCACAAGGTTCCAGGACACTTGTCATCACAAAGTTCCATGATCACTTTCATCACAATGCTCCATGAACCCTGTCATCTCAATGCTCCATAGCCTTTGTATTCACAATGCTCCATGGTCCCTGTAATCACAGTGCTCCATGACCCCTTTCATCACAATGCTCCAAGACCGCTGTCATCACAATGCCCCATGACGCCTGCCATCACAAATCTCCAAGGCCTCTCTTACCAAAAAGCACCGTGATCCCTCTCAGCACAATGTTCCATGACACTTTTCATCACAATGCTCCATGGGCACTCTCAGCACAATGCTCCATGCCCTTGTCATCAAAATGCTCCAGAACTCTTGTCATCATAATGCTCCATGCCAATGTCATCAAAATGCCCCATGACACTTGTCATCACAATGCTCCATGGCCTTTGTCATCACAATGCTCCATGACCCCTGTCATCACAAAGTTCTCTGCCCATATCATCACAAGGTTCCTTGTCACCTTTAATCACAATGCTCCATGCCCTTTCATCACAATGCTCCAGAATTCTTGTCATCGCAATGTTCCTTGACCGTGTCATCACAATGCTCCATGACCCTTGTCATCACAAAGCTCCATGACCCCTGTCATCACAATGATCCATGACTCCTTTCCTCACAGTGCTCCAGTACACTTTTCATCACAATGCTCCATGCCATTGTCAGCACAGTGTTCCTTGGACCCTGTCATCAAAATGCTCCATCCCCTTTTCATCACAATGCCCCAGATATCCTATCATTACAATGCTCCATGCCCGTGTCAACACAATGCTCCATGACCCCTGACATCAAAATGCTTTATGAGCCTTGTTATCAGAATGTTCCATGACCCCTGTTATCAAAATGATCCATGACCGTTGCGATCACAATGCTGCATGATACATTTTATCCCAATTCTCTGTGACCGCTGTCATCACAATGCTCCAGGACAATTTTCATCACAATGCTCTATGCCCCCTGTCATCACAGTGCCCCATAACCCCTGTAATCACAATGCTCCATGACCCTGTCATCACAATGCTACATGACACCTGTCATCACATTGTTCCATGGCCTATGTATTCACAATGCTCCATGGACACTATAATCACACTGCTCCATGTTCCCTTTCAACACAATGCTCCATGACCCCTGTCATCACAACGTTCCATGAAAGTTGTCATCAAAATGCTCCATGACCCCGCTCACCACAAGTTTCCCTGCCCTTGTCATCACAATGCTCCATGACCCATGTAATCACAATGGTACATGGCCTTGTCACCACAATGCTCCATGGTCTCTTTCATCACCATGCTCCATGGTCTTTCTCATCACAATGCTCTATGACCCCTGTCATCACAATGCTCCACGCCGTTGTCATCACAATGCTCCATGGCCCCTGTAATCACAATGCTCCATTCACTTTTCATCACAATGCTCCAGAACCCTTGTCCTCATAATGCTCCATTCCCGTGTCATCCCGTTGCTCAATGACACTTATCATCAAAATGTTCCTTGGCCTTTGTCATCACAGTGCTCCATGATACCTTTAATCAAAATTCTACATCACCACTGTCATCACAATGCAAGATGACCAATGTCATCACAATGCCCCATGACACGTGTCATCACAATTCGCCTTGGCCCTTGTCATCTCAATGCTGTATGAACCGTGTCATCACTAGGTTCCAGGACACTTGTCATCACAGTGATCCATGACCACTTTCATCACAATGCTCCATGACCTCTCTTATCTCAATGCTCCATGGTCTTTGTATTCACAATGTTCTATTGTCCCGATAATCGCGTTGCTCCATGAACACTTTCATCACAATGCTCCTTGACCACTGTCACCATAATGCCCCATGACGTCTCTCATCACTGTGCTCCAAGGCCACTCTCATCAAAATGCTCCATGATCTGTGTCAGCACAATATTGCCTGACACTTGTCATCACAATGCTCCATGATCCCTGTAATCACAATGATCCCTGCCAATGTCATCACAATGCTCCATGTCTCCTGTAATCACAATGCTCCATGCCCTTGTCATCACAATGCTCCAGGTCTGTTGTCATTACCATGCTTCATGCCCGTGTCATCACAATGCTCCATGATTATTGTCTTCAAAATGCTCCATGGCCCATGTCATCACAGTGCTCCATGACCCCTGTCATCACAATGCTCTATGGCCTTTGTCATCACAATGCTCTGTGACCCCTGTCAACACAATGCCTGATGACCACTGTCATCAAAATGCTAAATGGCACTTGTCATCACAATGCTCTATGATGCCTGTCATCACTATTCTCCATGTCACTTGTTATCACAATGCTCCATGGCCCCTGTATGCACAGTGCTCCATGAACCGTTTCATCTCAATGCTCCATGACCTCACTCATCACAATGCCCCTTGACCCCTGTAATCACAATGTTCCATGGCCCTTGTCATCACAGTGCTCCAAGCCTTTGTCATCACACTGCTCCATGACACCTGTAATCACAATGCTCCATGCCCTTGTCATCACTGGGCTCCACAACTCTTGTCATTATACTGCTCCATGTCCATTTCATCACCATGCTCCATGACACTTGTCATCACAATTCGCCATGACCATTGTCATCACAATGCTCCATGAAACATGTCATCACAGGGTCCCAGGACACATGTCATCACAATGATCCATTACCACTTTCATCACAATGCTCCATGACCACTGTCATCTCAATGCTCCATGGCCTTTGTATTCACAATGCTCCATGGCCCCTATAATCACAGTGCTCCATAACACCTTTCATCATAATGCTCCATGACCACTGCCACCTCAATGCCCCATGACGCCTGTCATCACAATACTCCAAGGCCCCTCTCATCACAATGCTCCATGACACTTGTCATCACATTGCTCCATAACACCTGTCATCACAGTGTTCCGTGCCCATGTCATCACAATGCTCCATGTCCCCTATAATCACAATGCTCCATGCCTTTTTCCTCACAATGCTCCAGAATTCTTGTCATCACAATGTTCCATGACCGTGGCATCACAGTGCTCCATGGCCCTTGTCATCACAATGCTCCAGAATTTTTGTCATCCCAATGTTCCATGACCGTGTCATCACAATGCCACATGACCCTGGTCATCACAGTTCTCCATGACCTTTGTCATCACAATGCTCTATGTCGGTTTTCATCACAATTCTCAATGACCACTTTAATCACTATGCTCGCTGACCATTTTCATCACATTTCTCTATTGTCATTACAATTCCCCATGGCCCCTTTCTTCACAATGCTCCATGATGCCTGTCATCACAATGCTCCATGGCTTTTGTTATCACAATGTTCCAGGACCAGTTTCATCACAATACTCCATCCCCCTTGTCATCATGGTGCACAATGAAACCTTTCATTACAATGCTCCATGACACTTGTCATCACAATGCTCCATGGCCTTTATCATCACAATGCTCCCAGGCACTTTTCATCACGATGTTCCATGAAAATTTTCATCACAATGCTCCATGACCATTGTCATCACAATAGTCCATACCCTTGTCAACACAATGCTGCATACTCCCTGTCATCACAATTCTCCATGACTGCGGTCACCACAATAATCCAGGACAATTTTCATAATAATGCTTCATGCCCCCAGTCATCACAGTGCTCCATGATACCTTTCATCACAATTCCTAGATGATCAATGTCATGACAATGCCCCATGTCACCTGTCATCACAATTCGCTATGACCCTTGTCATCACAATACTCGATGAACCGTGTCATCACAGTGTGCCAGGACACATGTCATCACAATGATCCATGACTACTTTCATCACAATGCCCCAATACACCTGTCATCACAATGCTCCATGGCTCCTGTTATCATATTGCTCCATGATCTCTTTCATCACAATGTTCCATGACCACTGTCATCACCATGCTTCATGACGCCTGTCATCTCAGTGCTCCATGGCCCCTTTCATCACAATGCTCCATGAACCCAGTCATCACAATGTTCCCTGCCCTTTTCATCACAATGCTCCATGGGCACTCTCATCACAATGCTCCATGCCAATGTCATCAAAATGCCCCATGACACTTGTCATCACAATGCTCCATGGCCTTTGTCATCACAATGTTCCATGGCCCCTATCATCACAGTGCTCCATGATACCTTTCTTCACAATTCTAGATGACCACTGTCATCACAATGCCCCATGACAGATGTCATCACAATTCGCCATGGTCCTTGTCATCACAATGCTCCATGAACCGTGTCATCACAAGGTTCCAGGACACTTGTCATCACAAAGTTCCATGATCACTTTCATCACAATGCTCCATGAACCCTGTCATCTCAATGCTCCATAGCCTTTGTATTCACAATGCTCCATGGTCCCTGTAATCACAGTGCTCCATGACCCCTTTCATCACAATGCTCCAAGACCGCTGTCATCACAATGCCCCATGACACCTGCCATCACAAATCTCCAAGGCCCCTCTTACCAAAAACCACCGTGATCCCTCTCAGCACAATGTTCCATGACACTTTTCATCACAATGCTCCATGGGCACTCTCAGCACAATGCTCCATGCCCTTGTCATCAAAATGCTCCAGAACTCTTGTCATCATAATGCTCCATGCCAATGTCATCAAAATGCCCCATGACACTTGTCATCACAATGCTCCATGGCCTTTGTCATCACAATGCTCCATGACCCCTGTCATCACAAAGTTCTCTGCCCATATCATCACAAGGTTCCTTGTCACCTTTAATCACAATGCTCCATGCCCTTTCATCACAATGCTCCAGAATTCTTGTCATCGCAATGTTCCTTGACCGTGTCATCACAATGCTCCATGACCCTTGTCATCACAAAGCTCCATGACCCCTGTCATCACAATGATCCATGACTCCTTTCCTCACAGTGCTCCAGTACACTTTTCATCACAATGCTCCATGCCATTGTCAGCACAGTGTTCCTTGGACCCTGTCATCAAAATGCTCCATCCCCTTTTCATCACAATGCCCCAGATATCCTATCATTACAATGCTCCATGCCCGTGTCAGCACAATGCTCCATGACCCCTGACATCAAAATGCTTTATGAGCCTTGTTATCAGAATGTTCCATGACCCCTGTTATCAAAAAGATCCATGACCGTTGCGATCACAATGCTGCATGATACATTTTATCCCAATTCTCTGTGACCGCTGTCATCACAATGCTCCAGGACAATTTTCATCACAATGCTCTATGCCCCCTGTCATCACAGTGCCCCATAACCCCTGTAATCACAATGCTCCATGACCCTGTCATCACAATGCTACATGACACCTGTCATCACATTGTTCCATGGCCTATGTATTCACAATGCTCCATGGACACTGTAATCACACTGCTCCATGTTCCCTTTCAACACAATGCTCCATGACCCCTGTCATCACAACGTTCCATGAAAGTTGTCATCAAAATGCTCCATGACCCCGCTCACCACAAGTTTCCCTGCCCTTGTCATCACAATGCTCCATAACCCATGTAATCCCAATGGTACATGGCCTTGTCACCACAATGCTCCATGGTCTCTTTCATCACCATGCTCCATGGTCTTTCTCATCACAATGCTCTATGACCCCTGTCATCACAATGCTCCACGCCGTTGTCATCACAATGCTCCATGGCCCCTGTAATCACAATGCTCCATTCACTTTTCATCACAATGCTCCAGAACCCTTGTCCTCATAATGCTCCATTCCCGTGTCATCCCATTGCTCAATGACACTTATCATCAAAATGTTCCTTGGCCTTTGTCATCACAGTGCTCCATGATACCTTTAATCAAAATTCTACATCACCACTGTCATCACAATGCAAGATGACCAATGTCATCACTATGCCCCATGACACGTGTCATCACAATTCGCCTTGGCCCTTGTCATCTCAGTGCTGTATGAACCGTGTCATCACTAGGTTCCAGGACACTTGTCATCACAGTGATCCATGACCACTTTCATCACAATGCTCCATGACCTCTCTTATTTCAATGCTCCATGGCCTTTGTATTCACAATGTTCTATTGTCCCGATAATCGCGTTGCTCCATGAACACTTTCATCACAATGCTCCTTGACCACTGTCACCATAATGCCCCATGACGTCTCTCATCACTGTGCTCCAAGGCCACTCTCATCAAAATGCTCCATGATCTGTGTCAGCACAATATTGCCTGACACTTGTCATCACAATGCTCCATGATCCCTGTAATCACAATGATCCCTGCCAATGTCATCACAATGCTCCATGTCTCCTGTAATCACAATGCTCCATGCCCGTGTCCTCACAATGCTCCATGATTATTGTCTTCAAAATGCTCCATGGCCCATGTCATCACAGTGCTCCATGATCTCTGTTATCACAATGCTCTATGGTCTTTGTCATCACAATGCTCTGTGACCCCTGTCAACACAATGCCTGATGACCACTGTCATCAAAATGCTAAATGGCACTTGTCATCACAATGCTCTATGATGCCTGTCATCACTATTCTCCATGTCACTTGTTATCACAATGCTCCATGGCCTCTGTATGCACAGTGCTCCATGAACCGTTTCATCTCAATGCTCCATGACCTCACTCATCACAATGCCCCTTGACCCCTGTAATCACAATGTTCCATGGCCCTTGTCATCACAGTGCTCCAAGCCTTTGTCATCACACTGCTCCATGGCACCTGTAATCACAATGCTCCATGCCCTTGTCATCACTGGGCTCCACAACTCTTGTCATTATACTGCTCCATGTCCATTTCATCACCATGCTCCATGACACTTGTCATCACAATTCGCCATGACCATTGTCATCACAATGCTCCATGAAACATGTCATCACAGGGTCCCAGGACACATGTCATCACAATGATCCATTACCACTTTCATCACAATGTTCCATGACCACTGTCATCTCAATGCTCCATGGCCTTTGTATTCACAATGCTCCATGGCCCCTGTAATCACAGTGCTCCATAACACCTTTCACCATAATGCTCCATGACCACTGCCATCTCAATGCCCCATGACGCCTGTCATCACAATACTCCAAGGCCCCTCTCATCACAATGCTCCATGACACTTGTCATCACATTGCTCCATAACACCTGTCATCACAGTGTTCCGTGCCCATGTCATCACAATGCTCCATGTCCCCTATAATCACAATGCTCCATGCCTTTTTCCTCACAATGCTCCAGAATTCTTGTCATCACAATGTTCCATGACCGTGGCATCACAGTGCTCCATGGCCCTTGTCATCACAATGCTCCAGAATTTTTGTCATCCCAATGTTCCATGACCGTGTCATCACAATGCCACATGACCCTGGTCATCACAGTTCTCCATGACCTTTGTCATCACAATGCTCTATGTCGGTTTTCATCACAATTCTCAATGACCACTTTAATCACTATGCTCGCTGACCATTTTCATCACATTTCTCTATTGTCATTACAATTCCCCATGGCCCCTTTCTTCACAATGCTCCATGATGCCTGTCATCACAATGCTCCATGGATTTTGTTATCACAATGTTCCAGGACCAGTTTCATCACAATACTCCATCCCCCTTGTCATCATGGTGCACAATGAAACCTTTCATTACAATGCTCCATGACACTTGTCATCACAATGCTCCATGGCCTTTATCATCACAATGCTCCCAGGCACTTTTCATCACGATGTTCCATGAAAATTTTCATCACAATGCTCCATGACCATTGTCATCACAATAGTCCATACCCTTGTAAACACAATGCTGCATACTCCCTGTCATCACAATTCTCCATGACTGCTGTCACCACAATAATCCAGGACAATTTTCATAATAATGCTTCATGCCCCCAGTCATCACAGTGCTCCATGATACCTTTCATCACAATTCCTAGATGATCAATGTCATGACAATGCCCCATGTCACCTGTCATCACAATTCGCTATGACCCTTGTCATCACAATACTCGATGAACCGTGTCATCACAGTGTGCCAGGACACATGTCATCACAATGATCCATGACTACTTTCATCACAATGCCCCAATACACCTGTCATCACAATGCTCCATGGCTCCTGTTATCATATTGCTCCATGATCTCTTTCATCACAATGTTCCATGACCACTGTCATCACCATGCTTCATGACGCCTGTCATCTCAGTGCTCCATGGCCCCTTTCATCACAATGCTCCATGAACCCAGTCATCACAATGTTCCCTGCCCTTTTCATCACAATGCTCCATGGGCACTCTCATCACAATGCTCCATGCCAATGTCATCAAAATGCCCCATGACACTTGTCATCACAATGCTCCATGGCCTTTGTCATCACAATGTTCCATGGCCCCTATCATCACAGTGCTCCATGATACCTTTCTTCACAATTCTAGATGACCACTGTCATCACAATGCCCCATGACAGATGTCATCACAATTCGCCATGGTCCTTGTCATCACAATGCTCCATGAACCGTGTCATCACAAGGTTCCAGGACACTTGTCATCACAAAGTTCCATGATCACTTTCATCACAATGCTCCATGAACCCTGTCATCTCAATGCTCCATAGCCTTTGTATTCACAATGCTCCATGGTCCCTCTAATCACAGTGCTCCATGAACCCTTTCATCACAATGCTCCAAGACCGCTGTCATCACAATGCCCCATGACGCCTGCCATCACAAATCTCCAAGGCCTCTCTTACCAAAAAGCACCGTGATCCCTCTCAGCACAATGTTCCATGACACTTTTCATCACAATGCTCCATGGGCACTCTCAGCACAATGCTCCATGCCCTTGTCATCAAAATGCTCCAGAACTCTTGTCATCATAATGCTCCATGCCAATGTCATCAAAATGCCCCATGACACTTGTCATCACAATGCTCCATGGCCTTTGTCATCACAATGCTCCATGACCCCTGTCATCACAAAGTTCTCTGCCCATATCATCACAAGGTTCCTTGTCACCTTTAATCACAATGCTCCATGCCCTTTCATCACAATGCTCCAGAATTCTTGTCATCGCAATGTTCCTTGACCGTGTCATCACAATGCTCCATGACCCTTGTCATCACAAAGCTCCATGACCCCCGTCATCACAATGATCCATGACTCCTTTCCTCACAGTGCTCCAGTACACTTTTCATCACAATGCTCCATGCCATTGTCAGCACAGTGTTCCTTGGACCCTGTCATCAAAATGCTCCATCCCCTTTTCATCACAATGCCCCAGATATCCTATCATTACAATGCTCCATGCCCGTGTCAACACAATGCTCCATGACCCCTGACATCAAAATGCTTTATGAGCCTTGTTATCAGAATGTTCCATGACACCTGTTATCAAAATGATCCATGACCGTTGTGATCACAATGCTGCATGATACATTTTATCCCAATTCTCTGTGACCGCTGTCATCACAATGCTCCAGGACAATTTTCATCACAATGCTCTATGCCCCCTGTCATCACAGTGCCCCATAACCCCTGTAATCACAATGCTCCATGACCCTGTCATCACAATGCTACATGACACCTGTCATCACATTGTTCCATGGCCTATGTATTCACAAAGCTCCATGGACACTGTAATCACACTGCTCCATGTTCCCTTTCAACACAATGCTCCATGACCCCTGTCATCACAACGTTCCATGAAAGTTGTCATCAAAATGCTCCATGACCCCGCTCACCACAAGTTTCCCTGCCCTTGTCATCACAATGCTCCATGACCCATGTAATCACAATGGTACATGGCATTGTCATCACAATGCTCCATGGTCTCTTTCATCAGCATGCTCCATGGTCTTTCTCATCACAATGCTCTATGACCCCTGTCATCACAATGCTCCACGCCGTTGTCATCACAATGCTCCATGGCCCCTGTAATCACAATGCTCCATTCACTTTTCATCACAATGCTCCAGAACCCTTGTCCTCATAATGCTCCATTCCCGTGTCATCCCATTGCTCAATGACACTTGTCATCAAAATGTTCCTTGGCCTTTGTCATCACAGTGCTCCATGATACCTTTAATCAAAATTCTACATCACCACTGTCATCACAATGCAAGATGAACAATGTCATCACAATGCCCCATGAAACGTCTCATCACAATTCGCCTTGGCCCTTGTCATCTCAATGCTGTATGAACCGTGTCATCACTAGGTTCCAGGACACTTGTCATCACAGTGATCCATGACCACTTTCATCACAATGCTCCATGACCTCTCTTATCTCAATGCTCCATGACCTTTGTATTCACAATGTTCTATTGTCCCGATAATCGCGTTGCTCCATGAACACTTTCATCACAATGCTCCTTGACCACTGTCACCATAATGCCCCATGACGTCTCTCATCACTGTGCTCCAAGGCCACTCTCATCAAAATGCTCCATGATCTGTGTCAGCACAATATTGCCTGACACTTGTCATCACAATGCTCCATGATCCCTGTAATCATAATGATCCCTGCCAATTTCATCACAATGCTCCATGTCTCTTGTAATCACAATGCTCCATGCCCTTGTCAACACAATGCTCCAGGTCTGTTGTCATTACCATGCTTCATGCCCGTGTCATCACAATGCTCCATGATTATTGTCTTCAAAATGCTCCATGGCCCATGTCATCACAGTGCTCCATGACCCCTGTCATCACAATGCTCTATGGCCTTTGTCATCACAATGCTCTGTGACCCCTGTCAACACAATGCCTGATGACCACTGTCATCAAAATGCTAAATGGCACTTGTCATCACAATGCTCTATGATGCCTGTCATCACTATTCTCCATGTCACTTGTTATCACAATGCTCCATGGCCCCTGTATGCACAGTGCTCCATGAACCGTTTCATCTCAATGCTCCATGACCTCACTCATCACAATGCCCCTTGACCCCTGTAATCACAATGTTCCATGGCCCTTGTCATCACAGTGCTCCAAGCCTTTGTCATCACACTGCTCCATGGCACCTGTAATCACAATGCTCCATGCCCTTGTCATCACTGGGCTCCACAACTCTTGTCATTATACTGCTCCATGTCCATTTCATCACCATGCTCCATGACACTTGTCATCACAATTCGCCATGACCATTGTCATCACAATGCTCCATGAAACATGTCATCACAGGGTCCCAGGACACATGTCATCACAATGATCCATTACCACTTTCATCACAATGCTCCATGACCACTGTCATCTCAATGCTCCATGGCCTTTGTATTCACAATGCTCCATGGCCCCTGTAATCACAGTGCTCCATAAGACCTTTCATCATAATGCTCCATGACCACTGCCATCTCAATGCCCCATGACGCCTGTCCTCACAATTATCCAAGGCCCCTCTCATCACAATGCTCCATGACACTTGTCATCACATTGCTCCATAACACCTGTCATCACAGTGTTCCGTGCCCATGTCATCACAATGCTCCATGTCCCCTATAATCACAATGCTCCATGCCTTTTTCCTCACAATGCTCCAGAATTCTTGTCATCACAATGTTCCATGACCGTGGCATCACAGTGCTCCATGGCCCTTGTCATCACAATGCTCCAGAATTTTTGTCATCCCAATGTTCCATGACCGTGTCATCACAATGCCACATGACCCTGGTCATCACAGTCCTCCATGACCTTTGTCATCACAATGCTCTATGTCGGTTTTCATCACAATTCTCAATGACCACTTTAATCACTATGCTCGCTGACCATTTTCATCACATTTCTCTATTGTCATTACAATTCCCCATGGCCCCTTTCTTCACAATGCTCCATGATGCCTGTCATCACAATGCTCCATGGCTTTTGTTATCACAATGTTCCAGGACCAGTTTCATCACAATACTCCATCCCCCTTGTCATCATGGTGCACAATGAAACCTTTCATTACAATGCTCCATGACACTTGTCATCACAATGCTCCATGGCCTTTATCATCACAATGCTCCCAGGCACTTTTCATCACGATGATCCATGAAAATTTTCATCACAATGCTCCATGACCATTGTCATCACAATAGTCCATACCCTTGTCAACACAATGCTGCATACTCCCTGTCATCACAATTCTCCATGACTGCTGTCACCACAATAATCCAGGACAATTTTCATAATAATGCTTCATGCCCCCAGTCATCACAGTGCTCCATGATACCTTTCATCACAATTCCTAGATGATCAATGTCATGACAATGCCCCATGTCACCTGTCATCACAATTCGCTATGACCCTTGTCATCACAATACTCGATGAACCGTGTCATCACAGTGTGCCAGGACACATGTCATCACAATGATCCATGACTACTTTCATCACAATGCCCCAATACACCTGTCATCACAATGCTCCATGGCTCCTGTTATCATATTGCTCCATGATCTCTTTCATCACAATGTTCCATGACCACTGTCATCACCATGCTTCATGACGCCTGTCATCTCAGTGCTCCATGGCCCCTTTCATCACAATGCTCCATGAACCCAGTCATCACAATGTTCCCTGCCCTTTTCATCACAATGCTCCATGGGCACTCTCATCACAATGCTCCATGCCAATGTCATCAAAATGCCCCATGACACTTGTCATCACAATGCTCCATGGCCTTTGTCATCACAATGTTCCATGGCCCCTATCATCACAGTGCTCCATGATACCTTTCTTCACAATTCTAGATGACCACTGTCATCACAATGCCCCATGACAGACGTCATCACAATTCGCCATGGTCCTTGTCATCACAATGCTCCATGAACCGTGTCATCACAAGGTTCCAGGACACTTGTCATCACAAAGTTCCATGATCACTTTCATCACAATGCTCCATGAACCCTGTCATCTCAATGCTCCATAGCCTTTGTATTCACAATGCTCCATGGTCCCTGTAATCACAGGGCTCCATGACCCCTTTCATCACAGTGCTCCAAGACCGCTGTCATCACAATGCCGCATGACGCCTGCCATCACAAATCTCCAAGGCCTCTCTTACCAAAAAGCACCGTGATCCCTCTCAGCACAATGTTCCATGACACTTTTCATCACAATGCTCCATGGGCACTCTCAGCACAATGCTCCATGCCCTTGTCATCAAAATGCTCCAGAACTCTTGTCATCATAATGCTCCATGCCAATGTCATCAAAATGCCCCATGACACTTGTCATCACAATGCTCCATGGCCTTTGTCATCACAATGCTCCATGACCCCTGTCATCACAAAGTTCTCTGCCCATATCATCACAAGGTTCCTTGTCACCTTTAATCACAATGCTCCATGCCCTTTCATCACAATGCTCCAGAATTCTTGTCATCGCAATGTTCCTTGACCGTGTCATCACAATGCTCCATGACCCTTGTCATCACAAAGCTCCATGACCCCTGTCATCACAATGATCCATGACTCCTTTCCTCACAGTGCTCCAGTACACTTTTCATCACAATGCTCCATGCCATTGTCAGCACAGTGTTCCTTGGACCCTGTCATCAAAATGCTCCATCCCCTTTTCATCACAATGCCCCAGATATCCTATCATTACAATGCTCCATGCCCGTGTCAACACAATGCTCTATGACCCCTAACATCAAAATGCTTTATGAGCCTTGTTATCAGAATGTTCCATGACCCCTGTTATCAAAATGATCCATGACCGTTGTGATCACAATGCTGCATGATACATTTTATCCCAATTCTCTGTGACCGCTGTCATCAGAATGCTCCAGGACAATTTTCATCACAATGCTCTATGCCCCCTGTCATCACAGTGCCCCATAACCCCTGTAATCACAATGCTCCATGACCCTGTCATCACAATGCTACATGACACCTGTCATCACATTGCTCCATGGCCTATGTATTCACAATGCTCCATGGACACTGTAATCACACTGCTCCATGTTCCCTTTCAACACAATGCTCCATGACCCCTGTCATCACAACGTTCCATGAAAGTTGTCATCAAAATGCTCCATGACCCCGCTCACCACAAGTTTCCCTGCCCTTGTCATCACAATGCTCCATGACCCATGTAATCACAATGGTACATGGCCTTGTCATCACAATGCTCCATGGTCTCTTTCATCACCATACTCCATGGTCTTTCTCATCACAATGCTCTATGACCCCTGTCATCACAATGCTCCACGCCGTTGTCATCACAATGCTCCATGGCCCCTGTAATCACAATGCTCCATTCACTTTTCATCACAATGCTCCAGAACCCTTGTCCTCATAATGCTCCATTCCCGTGTCATCCCGTTGCTCAATGACACTTATCATCAAAATGTTCCTTGGCCTTTGTCATCACAGTGCTCCATGATACCTTTAATCAAAATTCTACATCACCACTGTCATCACAATGCAAGATGACCAATGTCATCACAATGCCCCATGACACGTGTCATCACAATTCGCCTTGGCCCTTGTCATCTCAATGCTGTATGAACCGTGTCATCACTAGGTTCCAGGACACTTGTCATCACAGTGATCCATGACCACTTTCATCACAATGCTCCATGACCTCTCATATCTCAATGCTCCATGGCCTTTGTATTCACAATGTTCTATTGTCCCCATAATCGCGTTGCTTCATGAACAGTTTCATCACAATGCTCCTTGACCACTGTCACCATAATGCCCCATGACGTCTCTCATCACTGTACTCCAAGGCCACTCTCATCAAAATGCTCCATGATCTGTGTCAGCACAATATTGCCTGACACTTGTCATCACAATGCTCCATGATCCCTGTAATCACAATGATCCCTGCCAATGTCATCACAATGCTCCATGTCTCCTGTAATCACAATGCTCCATGCCCTTGTCATCACAATGCTCCAGGTCTGTTGTCATTACCATGCTTCATGCCCGTGTCATCACAATGCTCCATGATTATTGTCTTCAAAATGCTCCATGGCCCATGTCATCACAGTGCTCCATGACCCCTGTCATCACAATGGTCTATGGCCTTTGTCATCACAATGCTCTGTGACCCCTGTCAACACAATGCCTGATGACCACTGTCATCAAAATGCTAAATGGCACTTGTCATCACAATGCTCTATGATGCCTGTCATCACTATTCTCCATGTCACTTGTTATCACAATGCTCCATGGCCCCTGTATGCACAGTGCTCCATGAACCATTTCATCTCAATGCTCCATGACCTCACTCATCACAGTGCCCCTTGACCCCTGTAATCACAATGTTCCATGGCCCTTGTCATCACAGTGCTCCAAGCCTTTGTCATCACACTGCTCCATGGCACCTGTAATCACAATGCTCCATGCCCTTGTCATCACTGGGCTCCACAACTCTTGTCATTATACTGCTCCATGTCCATTTCATCACCATGCTCCATGACACTTGTCATCACAATTCGCCATGACCATTGTCATCACAATCCTCCATGAAACATGTCATCACAGGGTCCCAGGACACATGTCATCACAATGATCCATTACCACATTCATCACAATGCTCCATGACCACTGTCATCTCAATGTTCCATGGCCTTTGTATTCACAATGCTCCATGGCCCCTGTAATCACAGTGCTCCATAACACCTTTCATCATAATGCTCCATGACCACTGCCATCTCAATGCCCCATGACGCCTGTCCTCACAATTATCCAAGGCCCCTCTCATCACAATGCTCCATGACACTTGTCATCACATTGCTCCATAACACCTGTCATCACAGTGTTCCGTGCCCATGTCATCACAATGCTCCATGTCCCCTATAATCACAATGCTCCATGCATTTTTCCTCACAATGCTCCAGAATTCTTGTCATCACAATGTTCCATGACCGTGGCATCACAGTGCTCCATGGCCCTTGTCATCACAATGCTCCAGAATTTTTGTCATCCCAATGTTCCATGACCGTGTCATCACAATGCCACATGACCCTGGTCATCACAGTTCTCCATGACCTTTGTCATCACAATGCTCTATGTCGGTTTTCATCACAATTCTCAATGACCACTTTAATCACTATGCTCGCTGACCATTTTCATCACATTTCTCTATTGTCATTACAATTCCCCATGGCCCCTTTCTTCACAATGCTCCATGATGCCTGTCATCACAATGCTCCATGGCTTTTGTTATCACAATGTTCCAGGACCAGTTTCATCACAATACTCCATCCCCCTTGTCATCATGGTGCACAATGAAACCTTTCATTACAATGCTCCATGACACTTGTCATCACAATGCTCCATGGCCTTTATCATCACAATGCTCCCAGGCACTTTTCATCACGATGTTCCATGAAAATTTTCATCACAATGCTCCATGACCATTGTCATCACAATAGTCCATACCCTTGTCAACACAATGCTGCATACTCCCTGTCATCACAATTCTCCATGACTGCTGTCACCACAATAATCCAGGACAATTTTCATAATAATGCTTCATGCCCCCAGTCATCACAGTGCTCCATGATACCTTTCATCACAATTCCTAGATGATCAATGTCATGACAATGCCCCATGTCACCTGTCATCACAATTCGCTATGACCCTTGTCATCACAATACTCGATGAACCGTGTCATCACAGTGTGCCAGGACACATGTCATCACAATGATCCATGACTACTTTCATCACAATGCCCCAATACACCTGTCATCACAATGCTCCATGGCTCCTGTTATCATATTGCTCCATGATCTCTTTCATCACAATGTTCCATGACCACTGTCATCACCATGCTTCATGACGCCTGTCATCTCAGTGCTCCATGGCCCCTTTCATCACAATGCTCCATGAACCCAGTCATCACAATGTTCCCTGCCCTTTTCATCACAATGCTCCATGGGCACTCTCATCACAATGCTCCATGCCAATGTCATCAAAATGCCCCATGACACTTGTCATCACAATGCTCCATGGCCTTTGTCATCACAATGTTCCATGGCCCCTATCATCACAGTGCTCCATGATACCTTTCTTCACAATTCTAGATGACCACTGTCATCACAATGCCCCATGACAGACGTCATCACAATTCGCCATGGTCCTTGTCATCACAATGCTCCATGAACCGTGTCATCACAAGGTTCCAGGACACTTGTCATCACAAAGTTCCATGATCACTTTCATCACAATGCTCCATGAACCCTGTCATCTCAATGCTCCATAGCCTTTGTATTCACAATGCTCCATGGTCCCTGTAATCACAGGGCTCCATGACCCCTTTCATCACAGTGCTCCAAGACCGCTGTCATCACAATGCCGCATGACGCCTGCCATCACAAATCTCCAAGGCCTCTCTTACCAAAAAGCACCGTGATCCCTCTCAGCACAATGTTCCATGACACTTTTCATCACAATGCTCCATGGGCACTCTCAGCACAATGCTCCATGCCCTTGTCATCAAAATGCTCCAGAACACTTGTCATCATAATGCTCCATGCCAATGTCATCAAAATGCCCCATGACACTTGTCATCACAATGCTCCATGGCCTTTGTCATCACAATGCTCCATGACCCCTGTCATCACAAAGTTCTCTGCCCATATCATCACAAGGTTCCTTGTCACCTTTAATCACAATGCTCCATGCCCTTTCATCACAATGCTCCAGAATTCTTGTCATCGCAATGTTCCTTGACCGTGTCATCACAATGCTCCATGACCCTTGTCATCACAAAGCTCCATGACCCCTGTCATCACAATGATCCATGACTCCTTTCCTCACAGTGCTCCAGTACACTTTTCATCACAATGCTCCATGCCATTGTCAGCACAGTGTTCCTTGGACCCTGTCATCAAAATGCTCCATCCCCTTTTCATCACAATGCCCCAGATATCCTATCATTACAATGCTCCATGCCCGTGTCAACACAATGCTCTATGACCCCTAACATCAAAATGCTTTATGAGCCTTGTTATCAGAATGTTCCATGACCCCTGTTATCAAAATGATCCATGACCGTTGTGATCACAATGCTGCATGATACATTTTATCCCAATTCTCTGTGACCGCTGTCATCAGAATGCTCCAGGACAATTTTCATCACAATGCTCTATGCCCCCTGTCATCACAGTGCCCCATAACCCCTGTAATCACAATGCTCCATGACCCTGTCATCACAATGCTACATGACACCTGTCATCACATTGCTCCATGGCCTATGTATTCACAATGCTCCATGGACACTGTAATCACACTGCTCCATGTTCCCTTTCAACACAATGCTCCATGACCCCTGTCATCACAACGTTCCATGAAAGTTGTCATCAAAATGCTCCATGACCCCGCTCACCACAAGTTTCCCTGCCCTTGTCATCACAATGCTCCATGACCCATGTAATCACAATAGTACATGGCCTTGTCACCACAATGCTCCATGGTCTCTTTCATCACCATGCTCCATGGTCTTTCTCATCACAATGCTCTATGACCCCTGTCATCACAATGCTCCACGCCATTGTCATCACAATGCTCCATGGCCCCTGTAATCACAATGCTCCATTCACTTTTCATCACAATGCTCCAGAACCCTTGTCCTCATAATGCTCCATTCCCGTGTCATCCCATTGCTCAATGACACTTATCATCAAAATGTTCCTTGGCCTTTGTCATCACAGTGCTCCATGATACCTTTAATCAAAATTCTACATCACCACTGTCATCACAATGCAAGATGACCAATGTCATCACAATGCCCCATGACACGTGTCATCACAATTCGCCTTGGCCCTTGTCATCTCAATGCTGTATGAACCGTGTCATCACTAGGTTCCAGGACACTTGTCATCACAGTGATCCATGACCACTTTCATCACAATGCTCCATGACCTCTCTTATCTCAATGCTCCATGGCCTTTGTATTCACAATGTTCTATTGTCCCGATAATCGCGTTGCTCCATGAACACTTTCATCACAATGCTCCTTGACCACTGTCACCATAATGCCCCATGACGTCTCTCATCACTGTGCTCCAAGGCCACTCTCATCAAAATGCTCCATGATCTGTGTCAGCACAATATTGCCTGACACTTGTCATCACAATGCTCCATGATCCCTGTAATCACAATGATCCCTGCCAATGTCATCACAATGCTCCATGTCTCCTGTAATCACAATGCTCCATGCCCTTGTCATCACAATGCTCCAGGTCTGTTGTCATTACCATGCTTCATGCCCGTGTCATCACAATGCTCCATGATTATTGTCTTCAAAATGCTCCATGGCCCATGTCATCACAGTGCGCCATGACCCCTGTCATCACAATGCTCTATGGCCTTTGTCATCACAATGCTCTGTGACCCCTGTCAACACAATGCCTGATGACCACTGTCATCAAAATGCTAAATGACACTTGTCATCACAATGCTCTATGATGCCTGTCATCACTATTCTCCATGTCACTTGTTATCACAATGCTCCATGGCACCTGTATGCACAGTGCTCCATGAACCATTTCATCTCAATGCTCCATGACCTCACTCATCACAATGCCCCTTGACCCCTGTAATCACAATGTTCCATGGCCCTTGTCATCACAGTGCTCCAAGCATTTGTCATCACACTGCTCCATGGAACCTGTAATCACAATGCTCCATGCCCTTGTCATCACTGGGCTCCACAACTCTTGTCATTATACTGCTCCACGTCCATTTCATCACCATGCTCCATGACACTTGTCATCACAATTCGCCATGACCATTGTCATCACAATGCTCCATGAAACATGTCATCACAGGGTCCCAGGACACATGTCATCACAATGATCCATTACCACTTTCATCACAATGTTCCATGACCACTGTCATCTCAATGCTCCATGGCCTTTGTATTCACAATGCTCCATGGCCCCTGTAATCACAGTGCTCCATAACACCTTTCATCATAATGCTCCATGACCACTGCCATCTCAATGCCCCATGATGCCTGTAATCACAGTGCTCCATAACACCTTTCATCATAATGCTCCATGACCACTGCCATCTCAATGCCCCATGACTCCTGTCATCACAATACTCCAAGGCCCCTCTCATCACAATGCTCCATGACACTTGTCATCACATTGCTCCATAACACCTGTCATCACAGTGTTCCGTGCCCATGTCATCACAATGCTCCATGTCCCCTATAAGCACAATGCTCCATGCCTTTTTCCTCACAATGCTCCAGAATTCTTGTCATCACAATGTTCCATGACCGTGGCATCACAGTGCTCCATGGCCCTTGTCATCACAATGCTCCAGAATTTTTGTCATCCCAATGTTCCATGACCGTGTCATCACAATGCCACATGACCCTGGTCATCACAGTTCTCCATGACCTTTGTCATCACAATGCTCTATGTCGGTTTTCATCACAATTCTCAATGACCACTTTAATCACTATGCTCGCTGACCATTTTCATCACATTTCTCTATTGTCATTACAATTCCCCATGGCCCCTTTCTTCACAATGCTCCATGATGCCTGTCATCACAATGCTCCATGGCTTTTGTTCTCACAATGTTCCAGGACCAGTTTCATCACAATACTCCATCCCCCTTGTCATCATGGTGCACAATGAAACCTTTCATTACAATGCTCCATGACACTTGTCATCACAATGCTCCATGGCCTTTATCATCACAATGCTCCCAGGCACTTTTCATCACGATGTTCCATGAAAATTTTCATCACAATGCTCCATGACCATTGTCATCACAATAGTCCATACCCTTGTCAACACAATGCTGCATACTCCCTGTCATCACAATTCTCCATGACTGCTGTCACCACAATAATCCAGGACAATTTTCATAATAATGCTTCATGCCCCCAGTCATCACAGTGCTCCATGATACCTTTCATCACAATTCCTAGATGATCAATGTCATGACAATGCCCCATATCACCTGTCATCACAATTCGCTATGACCCTTGTCATCACAATACTCGATGAACCGTGTCATCACAGTGTGCCAGGACACATGTCATCACAATGATCCATGACTACTTTCATCACAATGCCCCAATACACCTGTCATCACAATGCTCCATGGCTCCTGTTATCATATTGCTCCATGATCTCTTTCATCACAATGTTCCATGACCACTGTCATCACCATGCTTCATGACGCCTGTCATCTCAGTGCTCCATGGCCCCTTTCATCACAATGCTCCATGAACACAGTCATCACAATGTTCCCTGCCCTTTTCATCACAAAGCTCCATGGGCACTCTCATCACAATGCTCCATGCCAATGTCATCAAAATGCCCCATGACACTTGTCATCACAATGCTCCATGGCCTTTGTCATCACAATGTTCCATGGCCCCTATCATCACAGTGCTCCATGATACCTTTCTTCACAATTCTAGATGACCACTGTCATCACAATGCCCCATGACAGACGTCATCACAATTCGCCATGGTCCTTGTCATCACAATGCTCCATGAACCGTGTCATCACAAGGTTCCAGGACACTTGTCATCACAAAGTTCCATGATCACTTTCATCACAATGCTCCATGAACCCTGTCATCTCAATGCTCCATAGCCTTTGTATTCACAATGCTCCATGGTCCCTGTAATCACAGTGCTCCATGACCCCTTTCATCACAGTGCTCCAAGACCGCTGTCATCACAATGCCGCATGACACCTGCCATCACAAATCTCCAAGGCCTCTCTTACCAAAAAGCACCGTGATCCCTCTCAGCACAATGTTCCATGACACTTTTCATCACAATGCTCCATGGGCACTCTCAGCACAATGCTCCATGCCCTTGTCATCAAAATGCTCCAGAACTCTTGTCATCATAATGCTCCATGCCAATGTCATCAAAATGCCCCATGACACTTGTCATCACAATGCTCCATGGCCTTTGTCATCACAATGCTCCATGACCCCTGTCATCACAAAGTTCTCTGCCCATATCATCACAAGGTTCCTTGTCACCTTTAATCACAATGCTCCATGACCTTTCATCACAATGCTCCAGAATTCTTGTCATCGCAATGTTCCTTGACCGTGTCATCACAATGCTCCATGACCCTTGTCATCACAAAGCTCCATGACCCCTGTCATCACAATGATCCATGACTCCTTTCCTCACAGTGCTCCAGTACACTTTTCATCACAATGCTCCATGCCATTGTCAGCACAGTGTTCCTTGGACCCTGTCATCAAAATGCTCCATCCCCTTTTCATCACAATGCCCCAGATATCCTATCATTACAATGCTCCATGCCCGTGTCAACACAATGCTCCATGACCCCTAACATCAAACTGCTTTATGAGCCTTGTTATCAGAATGTTCCATGACACCTGTTATCAAAATGATCCATGACCGTTGTGATCACAATGCTGCATGATACATTTTATCCCAATTCTCTGTGACCGCTGTCATCACAATGCTCCAGGACAATTTTCATCACAATGCTCTATGCCCCCTGTCATCACAGTGCCCCATAACCCCTGTAATCACAATGCTCCATGACCCTGTCATCACAATGCTACATGACACCTGTCATCACATTGTTCCATGGCCTATGTATTCACAATGCTCCATGGACACTGTAATCACACTGCTCCATGTTCCCTTTCAACACAATGCTCCATGACCCCTGTCATCACAACGTTCCATGAAAGTTGTCATCAAAATGCTCCATGACCCCGCTCACCACAAGTTTCCCTGCCCTTGTCATCACAATGCTCCATGACCCATGTAATCACAATGGTACATGGCCTTGTCACCACAATGCTCCATGGTCTCTTTCATCACCATGCTCCATGGTCTTTCTCATCACAATGCTCTATGACCCCTGTCATCACAATGCTCCACGCCATTGTCATCACAATGCTCCATGGCCCCTGTAATCACAATGCTCCATTCACTTTTCATCACAATGCTCCAGAACCCTTGTCCTCATAATGCTCCATTCCCGTGTCATCCCATTGCTCAATGACACTTATCATCAAAATGTTCCTTGGCCTTTGTCATCACAGTGCTCCATGATACCTTTAATCAAAATTCTACATCACCACTGTCATCACAATGCAAGATGACCAATGTCATCACAATGCCCCATGACACGTGTCATCACAATTCGCCTTGGCCCTTGTCATCTCAATGCTGTATGAACCGTGTCATCACTAGGTTCCAGGACACTTGTCATCACAGTGATCCATGACCACTTTCATCACAATGCTCCATGACCTCTCTTATCTCAATGCTCCATGGCCTTTGTATTCACAATGTTCTATTGTCCCGATAATCGCGTTGCTCCATGAACACTTTCATCACAATGCTCCTTGACCACTGTCACCATAATGCCCCATGACGTCTCTCATCACTGTGCTCCAAGGCCACTCTCATCAAAATGCTCCATGATCTGTGTCAGCACAATATTGCCTGACACTTGTCATCACAATGCTCCATGATCCCTGTAATCACAATGATCCCTGCCAATGTCATCACAATGCTCCATGTCTCCTGTAATCACAATGCTCCATGCCCTTGTCATCACAATGCTCCAGGTCTGTTGTCATTACCATGCTTCATGCCCGTGTCATCACAATGCTCCATGATTATTGTCTTCAAAATGCTCCATGGCACATGTTATCACAGTGCTCCATGACCCCTGTCATCACAATGCTCTATGGCCTTTGTCATCACAATGCTCTGTGACCCCTGTCAACACAATGCCTGATGACCACTGTCATCAAAATGCTAAATGACACTTGTCATCACAATGCTCTATGATGCCTGTCATCACTATTCTCCATGTCACTTGTTATCACAATGCTCCATGGCACCTGTATGCACAGTGCTCCATGAACCATTTCATCTCAATGCTCCATGACCTCACTCATCACAATGCCCCTTGACCCCTGTAATCACAATGTTCCATGGCCCTTTTCATCACAGTGCTCCAAGCATTTGTCATCACACTGCTCCATGGAACCTGTAATCACAATGCTCCATGCCCTTGTCATCACTGGGCTCCACAACTCTTGTCATTATACTGCTCCACGTCCATTTCATCACCATGCTCCATGACACTTGTCATCACAATTCGCCATGACCATTGTCATCACAATGCTCCATGAAACATGTCATCACAGGGTCCCAGGACACATGTCATCACAATGATCCATTACCACTTTCATCACAATGTTCCATGACCACTGTCATCTCAATGCTCCATGGCCTTTGTATTCACAATGCTCCATGGCCCCTGTAATCACAGTGCTCCATAACACCTTTCATCATAATGCTCCATGACCACTGCCATCTCAATGCCCCATGACGCCTGTAATCACAGTGCTCCATAACACCTTTCATCATAATGCTCCATGACCACTGCCATCTCAATGCCCCATGACGCCTGTCATCACAATACTCCAAGGTCCCTCTCATCACAATGCTCCATGACACTTGTCATCACATTGCTCCATAACACCTGTCATCACAGTGTTCCGTGCCCATGTCATCACAATGCTCCATGTCCCCTATAATCACAATGCTCCATGCCTTTTTCCTCACAATGCTCCAGAATTCTTGTCATCACAATGTTCCATGACCGTGGCATCACAGTGCTCCATGGCCCTTGTCATCACAATGCTCCAGAATTTTTGTCATCACAATGTTCCATGACCGTGTCATCACAATGCCACATGACCCTGGTCATCACAGTTCTCCATGACCTTTGTCATCACAATGCTCTATGTCGGTTTTCATCACAATTCTCAATGACCACTTTAATCACTATGCTCGCTGACCATTTTCATCACATTTCTCTATTGTCATTACAATTCCCCATGGCCCCTTTCTTCACAATGCTCCATGATGCCTGTCATCACAATGCTCCATGGCTTTTGTTCTCACAATGTTCCAGGACCAGTTTCATCACAATACTCCATCCCCCTTGTCATCATGGTGCACAATGAAACCTTTCATTACAATGCTCCATGACACTTGTCATCACAATGCTCCATGGCCTTTATCATCACAATGCTCCCAGGCACTTTTCATCACGATGTTCCATGAAAATTTTCATCACAATGCTCCATGACCATTGTCATCACAATAGTCCATACCCTTGTCAACACAATGCTGCATACTCCCTGTCATCACAATTCTCCATGACTGCTGTCACCACAATAATCCAGGACAATTTTCATAATAATGCTTCATGCCCCCAGTCATCACAGTGCTCCATGATACCTTTCATCACAATTCCTAGATGATCAATGTCATGACAATGCCCGATGTCACCTGTCATCACAATTCGCTATGACCCTTGTCATCACAATACTCGATGAACCGTGTCATCACAGTGTGCCAGGACACATGTCATCACAATGATCCATGACTACTTTCATCACAATGCCCCAATACACCTGTCATCACAATGCTCCATGGCTCCTGTTATCATATTGCTCCATGATCTCTTTCATCACAATGTTCCATGACCACTGTCATCACCATGCTTCATGACGCCTGTCATCTCAGTGCTCCATGGCCCCTTTCATCACAATGCTCCATGAACCCAGTCATCACAATATTCCCTGCCCTTTTCATCACAATGCTCCATGGGCACTCTCATCACAATGCTCCATGCCAATGTCATCAAAATGCCCCATGACACTTGTCATCACAATGCTCCATGGCCTTTGTCATCACAATGTTCCATGGCCCCTATCATCACAGTGCTCCATGATACCTTTCTTCACAATTCTAGATGACCACTGTCATCACAATGCCCCATGACAGACGTCATCACAATTCGCCATGGTCCTTGTCATCACAATGCTCCATGAACCGTGTCATCACAAGGTTCCAGGACACTTGTCATCACAAAGTTCCATGATCACTTTCATCACAATGCTCCATGAACCCTGTCATCTCAATGCTCCATAGCCTTTGTATTCACAATGCTCCATGGTCCCTGTAATCACAGTGCTCCATGACCCCTTTCATCACAGTGCTCCAAGACCGCTGTCATCACAATGCCGCATGACACCTGCCATCACAAATCTCCAAGGCCTCTCTTACCAAAAAGCACCGTGATCCCTCTCAGCACAATGTTCCATGACACTTTTCATCACAATGCTCCATGGGCACTCTCAGCACAATGCTCCATGCCCTTGTCATCAAAATGCTCCAGAACTCTTGTCATCATAATGCTCCATGCCAATGTCATCAAAATGCCCCATGACACTTGTCATCACAATGCTCCATGGCCTTTGTCATCACAATGCTCCATGACCCCTGTCATCACAAAGTTCTCTGCCCATATCATCACAAGGTTCCTTGTCACCTTTAATCACAATGCTCCATGCCCTTTCATCACAATGCTCCAGAATTCTTGTCATCGCAATGTTCCTTGACCGTGTCATCACAATGCTCCATGACCCTTGTCATCACAAAGCTCCATGACCCCTGTCATCACAATGATCCATGACTCCTTTCCTCACAGTGCTCCAGTACACTTTTCATCACAATGCTCCATGCCATTGTCAGCACAGTGTTCCTTGGACCCTGTCATCAAAATGCTCCATCCCCTTTTCATCACAATGCCCCAGATATCCTATCATTACAATGCTCCATGCCCGTGTCAACACAATGCTCCATGACCCCTAACATCAAACTGCTTTATGAGCCTTGTTATCAGAATGTTCCATGACACCTGTTATCAAAATGATCCATGACCGTTGTGATCACAATGCTGCATGATACATTTTATCCCAATTCTCTGTGACCGCTGTCATCACAATGCTCCAGGACAATTTTCATCACAATGCTCTATGCCCCCTGTCATCACAGTGCCCCATAACCCCTGTAATCACAATGCTCCATGACCCTGTCATCACAATGCTACATGACACCTGTCATCACATTGTTCCATGGCCTATGTATTCACAATGCTCCATGGACACTGTAATCACACTGCTCCATGTTCCCTTTCAACACAATGCTCCATGACCCCTGTCATCACAACGTTCCATGAAAGTTGTCATCAAAATGCTCCATGACCCCGCTCACCACAAGTTTCCCTGCCCTTGTCATCACAATGCTCCATGACCCATGTAATCACAATGGTACATGGCCTTGTCACCACAATGCTCCATGGTCTCTTTCATCACCATGCTCCATGGTCTTTCTCATCACAATGCTCTATGACCCCTGTCATCACAATGCTCCACGCCATTGTCATCACAATGCTCCATGGCCCCTGTAATCACAATGCTCCATTCACTTTTCATCACAATGCTCCAGAACCCTTGTCCTCATAATGCTCCATTCCCGTGTCATCCCATTGCTCAATGACACTTATCATCAAAATGTTCCTTGGCCTTTGTCATCACAGTGCTCCATGATACCTTTAATCAAAATTCTACATCACCACTGTCATCACAATGCAAGATGACCAATGTCATCACAATGCCCCATGACACGTGTCATCACAATTCGCCTTGGCCCTTGTCATCTCAATGCTGTATGAACCGTGTCATCACTAGGTTCCAGGACACTTGTCATCACAGTGATCCATGACCACTTTCATCACAATGCTCCATGACCTCTCTTATCTCAATGCTCCATGGCCTTTGTATTCACAATGTTCTATTGTCCCGATAATCGCGTTGCTCCATGAACACTTTCATCACAATGCTCCTTGACCACTGTCACCATAATGCCCCATGACGTCTCTCATCACTGTGCTCCAAGGCCACTCTCATCAAAATGCTCCATGATCTGTGTCAGCACAATATTGCCTGACACTTGTCATCACAATGCTCCATGATCCCTGTAATCACAATGATCCCTGCCAATGTCATCACAATGCTCCATGTCTCCTGTAATCACAATGCTCCATGCCCTTGTCATCACAATGCTCCAGGTCTGTTGTCATTACCATGCTTCATGCCCGTGTCATCACAATGCTCCATGATTATTGTCTTCAAAATGCTCCATGGCACATGTTATCACAGTGCTCCATGACCCCTGTCATCACAATGCTCTATGGCCTTTGTCATCACAATGCTCTGTGACCCCTGTCAACACAATGCCTGATGACCACTGTCATCAAAATGCTAAATGACACTTGTCATCACAATGCTCTATGATGCCTGTCATCACTATTCTCCATGTCACTTGTTATCACAATGCTCCATGGCACCTGTATGCACAGTGCTCCATGAACCATTTCATCTCAATGCTCCATGACCTCACTCATCACAATGCCCCTTGACCCCTGTAATCACAATGTTCCATGGCCCTTGTCATCACAGTGCTCCAAGCATTTGTCATCACACTGCTCCATGGAACCTGTAATCACAATGCTCCATGCCCTTGTCATCACTGGGCTCCACAACTCTTGTCATTATACTGCTCCACGTCCATTTCATCACCATGCTCCATGACACTTGTCATCACAATTCGCCATGACCATTGTCATCACAATGCTCCATGAAACATGTCATCACAGGGTCCCAGGACACATGTCATCACAATGATCCATTACCACTTTCATCACAATGTTCCATGACCACTGTCATCTCAATGCTCCATGGCCTTTGTATTCACAATGCTCCATGGCCCCTGTAATCACAGTGCTCCATAACACCTTTCATCATAATGCTCCATGACCACTGCCATCTCAATGCCCCATGACGCCTGTAATCACAGTGCTCCATAACACCTTTCATCATAATGCTCCATGACCACTGCCATCTCAATGCCCCATGACGCCTGTCATCACAATACTCCAAGGTCCCTCTCATCACAATGCTCCATGACACTTGTCATCACATTGCTCCATAACACCTGTCATCACAGTGTTCCGTGCCCATGTCATCACAATGCTCCATGTCCCCTATAATCACAATGCTCCATGCCTTTTTCCTCACAATGCTCCAGAATTCTTGTCATCACAATGTTCCATGACCGTGGCATCACAGTGCTCCATGGCCCTTGTCATCACAATGCTCCAGAATTTTTGTCATCACAATGTTCCATGACCGTGTCATCACAATGCCACATGACCCTGGTCATCACAGTTCTCCATGACCTTTGTCATCACAATGCTCTATGTCGGTTTTCATCACAATTCTCAATGACCACTTTAATCACTATGCTCGCTGACCATTTTCATCACATTTCTCTATTGTCATTACAATTCCCCATGGCCCCTTTCTTCACAATGCTCCATGATGCCTGTCATCACAATGCTCCATGGCTTTTGTTCTCACAATGTTCCAGGACCAGTTTCATCACAATACTCCATCCCCCTTGTCATCATGGTGCACAATGAAACCTTTCATTACAATGCTCCATGACACTTGTCATCACAATGCTCCATGGCCTTTATCATCACAATGCTCCCAGGCACTTTTCATCACGATGTTCCATGAAAATTTTCATCACAATGCTCCATGACCATTGTCATCACAATAGTCCATACCCTTGTCAACACAATGCTGCATACTCCCTGTCATCACAATTCTCCATGACTGCTGTCACCACAATAATCCAGGACAATTTTCATAATAATGCTTCATGCCCCCAGTCATCACAGTGCTCCATGATACCTTTCATCACAATTCCTAGATGATCAATGTCATGACAATGCCCGATGTCACCTGTCATCACAATTCGCTATGACCCTTGTCATCACAATACTCGATGAACCGTGTCATCACAGTGTGCCAGGACACATGTCATCACAATGATCCATGACTACTTTCATCACAATGCCCCAATACACCTGTCATCACAATGCTCCATGGCTCCTGTTATCATATTGCTCCATGATCTCTTTCATCACAATGTTCCATGACCACTGTCATCACCATGCTTCATGACGCCTGTCATCTCAGTGCTCCATGGCCCCTTTCATCACAATGCTCCATGAACCCAGTCATCACAATATTCCCTGCCCTTTTCATCACAATGCTCCATGGGCACTCTCATCACAATGCTCCATGCCAATGTCATCAAAATGCCCCATGACACTTGTCATCACAATGCTCCATGGCCTTTGTCATCACAATGTTCCATGGCCCCTATCATCACAGTGCTCCATGATACCTTTCTTCACAATTCTAGATGACCACTGTCATCACAATGCCCCATGACAGACGTCATCACAATTCGCCATGGTCCTTGTCATCACAATGCTCCATGAACCGTGTCATCACAAGGTTCCAGGACACTTGTCATCACAAAGTTCCATGATCACTTTCATCACAATGCTCCATGAACCCTGTCATCTCAATGCTCCATAGCCTTTGTATTCACAATGCTCCATGGTCCCTGTAATCACAGGGCTCCATGACCCCTTTCATCACAGTGCTCCAAGACCGCTGTCATCACAATGCCGCATGACGCCTGCCATCACAAATCTCCAAGGCCTCTCTTACCAAAAAGCACCGTGATCCCTCTCAGCACAATGTTCCATGACACTTTTCATCACAATGCTCCATGGGCACTCTCAGCACAATGCTCCATGCCCTTGTCATCAAAATGCTCCAGAACTCTTGTCATCATAATGCTCCATGCCAATGTCATCAAAATGCCCCATGACACTTGTCATCACAATGCTCCATGGCCTTTGTCATCACAATGCTCCATGACCCCTGTCATCACAAAGTTCTCTGCCCATATCATCACAAGGTTCCTTGTCACCTTTAATCACAATGCTCCATGCCCTTTCATCACAATGCTCCAGAATTCTTGTCATCGCAATGTTCCTTGACCGTGTCATCACAATGCTCCATGACCCTTGTCATCACAAAGCTCCATGACCCCTGTCATCACAATGATCCATGACTCCTTTCCTCACAGTGCTCCAGTACACTTTTCATCACAATGCTCCATGCCATTGTCAGCACAGTGTTCCTTGGACCCTGTCATCAAAATGCTCCATCCCCTTTTCATCACAATGCCCCAGATATCCTATCATTACAATGCTCCATGCCCGTGTCAACACAATGCTCCATGACCCCTAACATCAAACTGCTTTATGAGCCTTGTTATCAGAATGTTCCATGACACCTGTTATCAAAATGATCCATGACCGTTGTGATCACAATGCTGCATGATACATTTTATCCCAATTCTCTGTGACCGCTGTCATCACAATGCTCCAGGACAATTTTCATCACAATGCTCTATGCCCCCTGTCATCACAGTGCCCCATAACCCCTGTAATCACAATGCTCCATGACCCTGTCATCACAATGCTACATGACACCTGTCATCACATTGTTCCATGGCCTATGTATTCACAATGCTCCATGGACACTGTAATCACACTGCTCCATGTTCCCTTTCAACACAATGCTCCATGACCCCTGTCATCACAACGTTCCATGAAAGTTGTCATCAAAATGCTCCATGACCCCGCTCACCACAAGTTTCCCTGCCCTTGTCATCACAATGCTCCATGACCCATGTAATCACAATGGTACATGGCCTTGTCACCACAATGCTCCATGGTCTCTTTCATCACCATGCTCCATGGTCTTTCTCATCACAATGCTCTATGACCCCTGTCATCACAATGCTCCACGCCATTGTCATCACAATGCTCCATGGCCCCTGTAATCACAATGCTCCATTCACTTTTCATCACAATGCTCCAGAGCCCTTGTCCTCATAATGCTCCATTCCCGTGTCATCCCATTGCTCAATGACACTTATCATCAAAATGTTCCTTGGCCTTTGTCATCACAGTGCTCCATGATACCTTTAATCAAAATTCTACATCACCACTGTCATCACAATGCAAGATGACCAATGTCATCACAATGCCCCATGACACGTGTCATCACAATTCGCCTTGGCCCTTGTCATCTCAATGCTGTATGAACCGTGTCATCACTAGGTTCCAGGACACTTGTCATCACAGTGATCCATGACCACTTTCATCACAATGCTCCATGACCTCTCTTATCTCAATGCTCCATGGCCTTTGTATTCACAATGTTCTATTGTCCCGATAATCGCGTTGCTCCATGAACACTTTCATCACAATGCTCCTTGACCACTGTCACCATAATGCCCCATGACGTCTCTCATCACTGTGCTCCAAGGCCACTCTCATCAAAATGCTCCATGATCTGTGTCAGCACAATATTGCCTGACACTTGTCATCACAATGCTCCATGATCCCTGTAATCACAATGATCCCTGCCAATGTCATCACAATGCTCCATGTCTCCTGTAATCACAATGCTCCATGCCCTTGTCATCACAATGCTCCAGGTCTGTTGTCATTACCATGCTTCATGCCCGTGTCATCACAATGCTCCATGATTATTGTCTTCAAAATGCTCCATGGCACATGTTATCACAGTGCTCCATGACCCCTGTCATCACAATGCTCTATGGCCTTTGTCATCACAATGCTCTGTGACCCCTGTCAACACAATGCCTGATGACCACTGTCATCAAAATGCTAAATGACACTTGTCATCACAATGCTCTATGATGCCTGTCATCACTATTCTCCATGTCACTTGTTATCACAATGCTCCATGGCACCTGTATGCACAGTGCTCCATGAACCATTTCATCTCAATGCTCCATGACCTCACTCATCACAATGCCCCTTGACCCCTGTAATCACAATGTTCCATGGCCCTTGTCATCACAGTGCTCCAAGCATTTGTCATCACACTGCTCCATGGAACCTGTAATCACAATGCTCCATGCCCTTGTCATCACTGGGCTCCACAACTCTTGTCATTATACTGCTCCACGTCCATTTCATCACCATGCTCCATGACACTTGTCATCACAATTCGCCATGACCATTGTCATCACAATGCTCCATGAAACATGTCATCACAGGGTCCCAGGACACATGTCATCACAATGATCCATTACCACTTTCATCACAATGTTCCATGACCACTGTCATCTCAATGCTCCATGGCCTTTGTATTCACAATGCTCCATGGCCCCTGTAATCACAGTGCTCCATAACACCTTTCATCATAATGCTCCATGACCACTGCCATCTCAATGCCCCATGACGCCTGTAATCACAGTGCTCCATAACACCTTTCATCATAATGCTCCATGACCACTGCCATCTCAATGCCCCATGACGCCTGTCATCACAATACTCCAAGGTCCCTCTCATCACAATGCTCCATGACACTTGTCATCACATTGCTCCATAACACCTGTCATCACAGTGTTCCGTGCCCATGTCATCACAATGCTCCATGTCCCCTATAATCACAATGCTCCATGCCTTTTTCCTCACAATGCTCCAGAATTCTTGTCATCACAATGTTCCATGACCGTGGCATCACAGTGCTCCATGGCCCTTGTCATCACAATGCTCCAGAATTTTTGTCATCACAATGTTCCATGACCGTGTCATCACAATGCCACATGACCCTGGTCATCACAGTTCTCCATGACCTTTGTCATCACAATGCTCTATGTCGGTTTTCATCACAATTCTCAATGACCACTTTAATCACTATGCTCGCTGACCATTTTCATCACATTTCTCTATTGTCATTACAATTCCCCATGGCCCCTTTCTTCACAATGCTCCATGATGCCTGTCATCACAATGCTCCATGGCTTTTGTTCTCACAATGTTCCAGGACCAGTTTCATCACAATACTCCATCCCCCTTGTCATCATGGTGCACAATGAAACCTTTCATTACAATGCTCCATGACACTTGTCATCACAATGCTCCATGGCCTTTATCATCACAATGCTCCCAGGCACTTTTCATCACGATGTTCCATGAAAATTTTCATCACAATGCTCCATGACCATTGTCATCACAATAGTCCATACCCTTGTCAACACAATGCTGCATACTCCCTGTCATCACAATTCTCCATGACTGCTGTCACCACAATAATCCAGGACAATTTTCATAATAATGCTTCATGCCCCCAGTCATCACAGTGCTCCATGATACCTTTCATCACAATTCCTAGATGATCAATGTCATGACAATGCCCGATGTCACCTGTCATCACAATTCGCTATGACCCTTGTCATCACAATACTCGATGAACCGTGTCATCACAGTGTGCCAGGACACATGTCATCACAATGATCCATGACTACTTTCATCACAATGCCCCAATACACCTGTCATCACAATGCTCCATGGCTCCTGTTATCATATTGCTCCATGATCTCTTTCATCACAATGTTCCATGACCACTGTCATCACCATGCTTCATGACGCCTGTCATCTCAGTGCTCCATGGCCCCTTTCATCACAATGCTCCATGAACCCAGTCATCACAATATTCCCTGCCCTTTTCATCACAATGCTCCATGGGCACTCTCATCACAATGCTCCATGCCAATGTCATCAAAATGCCCCATGACACTTGTCATCACAATGCTCCATGGCCTTTGTCATCACAATGTTCCATGGCCCCTATCATCACAGTGCTCCATGATACCTTTCTTCACAATTCTAGATGACCACTGTCATCACAATGCCCCATGACAGACGTCATCACAATTCGCCATGGTCCTTGTCATCACAATGCTCCATGAACCGTGTCATCACAAGGTTCCAGGACACTTGTCATCACAAAGTTCCATGATCACTTTCATCACAATGCTCCATGAACCCTGTCATCTCAATGCTCCATAGCCTTTGTATTCACAATGCTCCATGGTCCCTGTAATCACAGGGCTCCATGACCCCTTTCATCACAGTGCTCCAAGACCGCTGTCATCACAATGCCGCATGACGCCTGCCATCACAAATCTCCAAGGCCTCTCTTACCAAAAAGCACCGTGATCCCTCTCAGCACAATGTTCCATGACACTTTTCATCACAATGCTCCATGGGCACTCTCAGCACAATGCTCCATGCCCTTGTCATCAAAATGCTCCAGAACTCTTGTCATCATAATGCTCCATGCCAATGTCATCAAAATGCCCCATGACACTTGTCATCACAATGCTCCATGGCCTTTGTCATCACAATGCTCCATGACCCCTGTCATCACAAAGTTCTCTGCCCATATCATCACAAGGTTCCTTGTCACCTTTAATCACAATGCTCCATGCCCTTTCATCACAATGCTCCAGAATTCTTGTCATCGCAATGTTCCTTGACCGTGTCATCACAATGCTCCATGACCCTTGTCATCACAAAGCTCCATGACCCCTGTCATCACAATGATCCATGACTCCTTTCCTCACAGTGCTCCAGTACACTTTTCATCACAATGCTCCATGCCATTGTCAGCACAGTGTTCCTTGGACCCTGTCATCAAAATGCTCCATCCCCTTTTCATCACAATGCCCCAGATATCCTATCATTACAATGCTCCATGCCCGTGTCAACACAATGCTCCATGACACCTGACATCAAAATGCTTTATGAGCCTTGTTATCAGAATGTTCCATGACCCCTGTTATCAAAATGATCCATGACCGTTGTGATCACAATGCTGCATGATACATTTTATCCCAATTCTCTGTGACCGCTGTCATCACAATGCTCCAGGACAATTTTCATCACAATGCTCTTTGCCCCCTGTCATCACAGTGCCCCATAACCCCTGTAATCACAATGCTCCATGACCCTGTCATCACAATGCTACATGACACCTGTCATCACATTGTTCCAGGGCCTATGTATTCACAATGCTCCATGGACACTGTAATCACACTGCTCCATGTTCCCTTTCAACACAATGCTCCATGACCCCTGTCATCACAACGTTCCATGAAAGTTGTCATCAAAATGCTCCATGACCCCGCTCACCACAAGTTTCCCTGCCCTTGTCATCACAATGCTCCATGACCCATGTAATCACAATGGTACATGGCCTTGTCACCACAATGCTCCATGGTCTCTTTCATCACCATGCTCCATGGTCTTTCTCATCACAATGCTCTATGACCCCTGTCATCACAATGCTCCACGCCATTGTCATCACAATGCTCCATGGCCCCTGTAATCACAATGCTCCATTCACTTTTCATCACAATGCTCCAGAACCCTTGTCCTCATAATGCTCCATTCCCGTGTCATCCCATTGCTCAATGACACTTATCATCAAAATGTTCCTTGGCCTATGTCATCACAGTGCTCCATGATACCTTTAATCAAAATTCTACATCACCACTGTCATCACAATGCAAGATGACCAATGTCATCACAATGCCCCATGACACGTGTCATCACAATTCGCCTTGGCCCTTGTCATCTCAATGCTGTATGAACCGTGTCATCACTAGGTTCCAGGACACTTGTCATCAAGTGATCCATGACCACTTTCATCACAATGCTCCATGACCTCTCTTATCTCAATGCTCCATGGCCTTTGTATTCACAATGTTCTATTGTCCCGATAATCGCGTTGCTCCATGAACACTTTCATCACAATGCTCCTTGACCACTGTCACCATAATGCCCCATGACGTCTCTCATCACTGTGCTCCAAGGCCACTCTCATCAAAATGCTCCATGATCTGTGTCAGCACAATATTGCCTGACACTTGTCATCACAATGCTCCATGATCCCTGTAATCACAATGATCCCTGCCAATGTCATCACAATGCTCCATGTCTCCTGTAATCACAATGCTCCATGCCCTTGTCATCACAATGCTCCAGGTCTGTTGTCATTACCATGCTTCATGCCCGTGTCATCACAATGCTCCATGATTATTGTCTTCAAAATGCTCCATGGCACATGTCATCACAGTGCTCCATGACCCCTGTCATCACAATGCTCTATGGCCTTTGTCATCACAATGCTCTGTGACCCCTGTCAACACAATGCCTGATGACCACTGTCATCAAAATGCTAAATGGCACTTGTCATCACAATGCTCTATGATGCCTGTCATCACTATTCTCCATGTCACTTGTTATCACAATGCTCCATGGCCCCTGTATGCAGAGTGCTCCATGAACCATTTCATCTCAATGCTCCATGACCTCACTCATCACAATGCCCCTTGACCCCTGTAATCACAATGTTCCATGGCCCTTGTCATCACAGTGCTCCAAGCCTTTGTCATCACACTGCTCCATGGAAACTGTAATCACAATGCTCCATGCCCTTGTCTTCACTGGGCTCCACAACTCTTGTCATTATACTGCTCCATGTCCATTTCATCACCATGCTCCATGACACTTGTCATTACAATTCGCCATGACCATTGTCATCACAATGCTCCATCAAACATGTCATCACAGGGTCCCAGGACACATGTCATCACAATGATCCATTACCACTTTCATCACAATGTTCCATGACCACTGTCATCTCAATGCTCCATGGCCTTTGTATTCACAATGCTCCATGGCCCCTGTAATCACAGTGCTCCATAACACCTTTCATCATAATGCTCCATGACCACTGCCATCTCAATGCCCCATGACGCCTGTCATCACAATACTCCAAGGCCCCTCTCATCACAATGCTCCATGACACTTGTCATCACATTGCTCCATAACACCTGTCATCACAGTGTTCCGTGCCCATGTCATCACAATGCTCCATGTCCCCTATAATCACAATGCTCCATGCCTTTTTCCTCACAATGCTCCAGAATTCTTGTCATCACAATGTTCCATGACCGTGGCATCACAGTGCTCCATGGCCCTTGTCATCACAATCCTCCAGAATTTTTGTCATCACAATGTTCCATGACCGTGTCATCACAATGCCACATGACCCTGGTCATCACAGTTCTCCATGACCTTTGTCATCACAATGCTCTATGTCGGTTTTCATCACAATTCTCAATGACCACTTTAATCACTATGCTCGCTGACCATTTTCATCACATTTCTCTATTGTCATTACAATTCCCCATGGCCCCTTTCTTCACAATGCTCCATGATGCCTGTCATCACAATGCTCCATGGCTTTTGTTATCACAATGTTCCAGGACCAGTTTCATCACAATACTCCATCCCCCTTGTCATCATGGTGCACAATGAAACCTTTCATTACAATGCTCCATGACACTTGTCATCACAATGCTCCATGGCCTTTATCATCACAATGCTCCCAGGCACTTTTCATCACGATGTTCCATGAAAATTTTCATCACAATGCTCCATGACCATTGTCATCACAATAGTCCATACCCTTGTCAGCACAATGCTGCATACTCCCTGTCATCACAATTCTCCATGACTGCTGTCACCACAATAATCCAGGACAATTTTCATAATAATGCTTCATGCCCCCAGTCATCACAGTGCTCCATGATACCTTTCATCACAATTCCTAGATGATCAATGTCATGACAATGCCCCATGTCACCTGTCATCACAATTCGCTATGACCCTTGTCATCACAATACTCGATGAACCGTGTCATCACAGTGTGCCAGGACACATGTCATCACAATGATCCATGACTACTTTCATCACAATGCCCCAATACACCTGTCATCACAATGCTCCATGGCTCCTGTTATCATATTGCTCCATGATCTCTTTCATCACAATGTTCCATGACCACTGTCATCACCATGCTTCATGACGCCTGTCATCTCAGTGCTCCATGGCCCCTTTCATCACAATGCTCCATGAACCCAGTCATCACAATGTTCCCTGCCCTTTTCATCACAATGCTCCATGGGCACTCTCATCACAATGCTCCATGCCAATGTCATCAAAATGCCCCATGACACTTGTCATCACAATGCTCCATGGCCTTTGTCATCACAATGTTCCATGGCCCCTATCATCACAGTGCTCCATGATACCTTTCTTCACAATTCTAGATGACCACTGTCATCACAATGCCCCATGACAGATGTCATCACAATTCGCCATGGTCCTTGTCATCACAATGCTCCATGAACTGTGTCATCACAAGGTTCCAGGACACTTGTCATCACAAAGTTCCATGATCACTTTCATCACAATGCTCCATGAACCCTGTCATCTCAATGCTCCATAGCCTTTGTATTCACAATGCTCCATGGTCCCTGTAATCACAGTGCTCCATGACCCCTTTCATCACAATGCTCCAAGACCGCTGTCATCACAATGCCCCATGACGCCTGCCATCACAAATCTCCAAGGCCTCTCTTACCAAAAACCACCGTGATCCATCTCAGCACAATGTTCCATGACACTTTTCATCACAATGCTCCATGGGCACTCTCATCACAATGCTCCATGCCCTTGTCAACAAAATGCTCCAGAACTCTTGTCATCATAATGCTCCATGCCAATGTCATCAAAATGCCCCATGACACTTGTCATCACAATGCTCCATGGCCTTTGTCATCACAATGCTCCATGACCCCTGTCATCACAAAGTTCTCTGCCCATATCATCACAAGGTTCCTTGTCACCTTTAATCACAATGCTCCATGCCCTTTCATCACAATGCTCCAGAATTCTTGTCATCGCAATGTTCCTTGACCGTGTCATCACAATGCTCCATGACCCTTGTCATCACAAAGCTCCATGACCCCTGTCATCACAATGATCCATGACTCCTTTCCTCACAGTGCTCCAGTACACTTTTCATCACAATGCTCCATGCCATTGTCAGCACAGTGTTCCTTGGACCCTGTCATCAAAATGCTCCATCCCCTTTTCATCACAATGCCCCAGATATCCTATCATTACAATGCTCCATGCCCGTGTCAACACAATGCTCCATGACCCCTGACATCAAAATGCTTTATGAGCCTTGTTATCAGAATGTTCCATGACCCCTGTTATCAAAATGATCCATGACCTTTGTGATCAAAATGCTGCATGATACATTTTATCCCAATTCTCTGTGACCGCTGTCATCACAATGCTCCAGGACAATTTTCATCACAATGCTCTATGCCCCCTGTCATCACAGTGCCCCATAACCCCTGTAATCACAATGCTCCATGACCCTGTCATCACAATGCTACATGACACCTGTCATCACATTGCTCCATGGCCTATGTATTCACAATGCTCCATGGACACTGTAATCACACTGCTCCATGTTCCCTTTCAACACAATGCTCCATGACCCCTGTCATCACAACGTTCCATGAAAGTTGTCATCAAAATGCTCCATGACCCCGCTCACCACAAGTTTCCCTGCCCTTGTCATCACAATGCTCCATGACCCATGTAATCACAATGGTACATGGCCTTGTCACCACAATGCTCCATGGTCTCTTTCATCACCATGCTCCATGGTCTTTCTCATCACAATGCTCTATGACCCCTGTCATCACAATGCTCCACGCCGTTGTCATCACAATGCTCCATGGCCCCTGTAATCACAATGCTCCATTCACTTTTCATCACAATGCTCCAGAACCCTTGTCCTCATAATGCTCCATTCCCGTGTCATCCCATTGCTCAATGACACTTGTCATCAAAATGTTCCTTGGCCTTTGTCATCACAGTGCTCCATGATACCTTTAATCAAAATTCTACATCACCACTGTCATCACAATGCAAGATGACCAATGTCATCACAATGCCCCATGACACGTGTCATCACAATTCGCCTTGGCCCTTGTCATCTCAATGCTGTATGAACCGTGTCATCACTAGGTTCCAGGACACTTGTCATCACAGTGATCCATGACCACTTTCATCACAATGCTCCATGACCTCTCTTATCTCAATGCTCCATGGCCTTTGTATTCACAATGTTCTATTGTCCCGATAATCGCGTTGCTCCATGAACACTTTCATCACAATGCTCCTTGACCACTGTCACCATAATGCCCCATGACGTCTCTCATCACTGTGCTCCAAGGCCACTCTCATCAAAATGCTCCATGATCTGTGTCAGCACAATATTGCCTGACACTTGTCATCACAATGCTCCATGATCCCTGTAATCACAATGATCCCTGCCAATGTCATCACAATGCTCCATGTCTCCTGTAATCACAATGCTCCATGCCCTTGTCATCACAATGCTCCAGGTCTGTTGTCATTACCATGCTTCATGCCCGTGTCATCACAATGCTCCATGATTATTGTCTTCAAAATGCTCCATGGCCCATGTCATCACAGTGCTCCATGACCCCTGTCATCACAATGCTCTATGGCCTTTGTCATCACAATGCTCTGTGACCCCTGTCAACACAATGCCTGATGACCACTGTCATCAAAATGCTAAATGGCACTTGTCATCACAATGCTCTATGATGCCTGTCATCACTATTCTCCATGTCACTTGTTATCACAATGCTCCATGGCCCCTGTATGCAGAGTGCTCCATGAACCATTTCATCTCAATACTCCATGACCTCACTCATCACAATGCCCCTTGACCCCTGTAATCACAATGTTCCATGGCCCTTGTCATCACAGTGCTCCAAGCCTTTGTCATCACGCTGCTCCATGGAAACTGTAATCACAATGCTCCATGCCCTTGTCTTCACTGGGCTCCACAACTCTTGTCATTATACTGCTCCATGTCCATTTCATCACCATGCTCCATGACACTTGTCATCACAATTCGCCATGACCATTGTCATCACAATGCTCCATGAAACATGTCATCACAGGGTCCCAGGACACATGTCATCACAATGATCCATTACCACTTTCATCACAATGTTCCATGACCACTGTCATCTCAATGCTCCATGGCCTTTGTATTCACAATGCTCCATGGCCCCTGTAATCACAGTGCTCCATAACACCTTTCATCATAATGCTCCATGACCACTGCCATCTCAATGCCCCATGACGCCTGTCATCACAATACTCCAAGGCCCCTCTCATCACAATGCTCCATGACACTTGTCATCACATTGCTCCATAACACCTGTCATCACAGTGTTCCGTGCCCATGTCATCACAATGCTCCATGTCCCCTATAATCACAATGCTCCATGCCTTTTTCCTCACAATGCTCCAGAATTCTTGTCATCACAATGTTCCATGACCGTGGCATCACAGTGCTCCATGGCCCTTGTCATCACAATGCTCCAGAATTTTTGTCATCACAATGTTCCATGACCGTGTCATCACAATGCCACATGACCCTGGTCATCACAGTTCTCCATGACCTTTGTCATCACAATGCTCTATGTCGGTTTTCATCACAATTCTCAATGACCACTTTAATCACTATGCTCGCTGACCATTTTCATCACATTTCTCTATTGTCATTACAATTCCCCATGGCCCCTTTCTTCACAATGCTCCATGATGCCTGTCATCACAATGCTCCATGGATTTTGTTATCACAATGTTCCAGGACCAGTTTCATCACAATACTCCATCCCCCTTGTCATCATGGTGCACAATGAAACCTTTCATTACAATGCTCCATGACACTTGTCATCACAATGCTCCATGGCCTTTATCATCACAATGCTCCCAGGCACTTTTCATCACGATGTTCCATGAAAATTTTCATCACAATGCTCCATGACCATTGTCATCACAATAGTCCATACCCTTGTCAGCACAATGCTGCATACTCCCTGTCATCACAATTCTCCATGACTGCTGTCACCACAATAATCCAGGACAATTTTCATAATAATGCTTCATGCCCCCAGTCATCACAGTGCTCCATGATACCTTTCATCACAATTCCTAGATGATCAATGTCATGACAATGCCCCATGTCACCTGTCATCACAATTCGCTATGACCCTTGTCATCACAATACTCGATGAACCGTGTCATCACAGTGTGCCAGGACACATGTCATCACAATGATCCATGACTACTTTCATCACAATGCCCCAATACACCTGTCATCACAATGCTCCATGGCTCCTGTTATCATATTGCTCCATGATCTCTTTCATCACAATGTTCCATGACCACTGTCATCACCATGCTTCATGACGCCTGTCATCTCAGTGCTCCATGGCCCCTTTCATCACAATGCTCCATGAACCCAGTCATCACAATGTTCCCTGCCCTTTTCATCACAATGCTCCATGGGCACTCTCATCACAATGCTCCATGCCAATGTCATCAAAATGCCCCATGACACTTGTCATCACAATGCTCCATGGCCTTTGTCATCACAATGTTCCATGGCCCCTATCATCACAGTGCTCCATGATACCTTTCTTCACAATTCTAGATGACCACTGTCATCACAATGCCCCATGACAGATGTCATCACAATTCGCCATGGTCCTTGTCATCACAATGCTCCATGAACTGTGTCATCACAAGGTTCCAGGACACTTGTCATCACAAAGTTCCATGATCACTTTCATCACAATGCTCCATGAACCCTGTCATCTCAATGCTCCATAGCCTTTGTATTCACAATGCTCCATGGTCCCTGTAATCACAGTGCTCCATGACCCCTTTCATCACAATGCTCCAAGACCGCTGTCATCACAATGCCCCATGACGCCTGCCATCACAAATCTCCAAGGCCTCTCTTACCAAAAACCACCGTGATCCATCTCAGCACAATGTTCCATGACACTTTTCATCACAATGCTCCATGGGCACTCTCATCACAATGCTCCATGCCCTTGTCAACAAAATGCTCCAGAACTCTTGTCATCATAATGCTCCATGCCAATGTCATCAAAATGCCCCATGACACTTGTCATCACAATGCTCCATGGCCTTTGTCATCACAATGCTCCATGACCCCTGTCATCACAAAGTTCTCTGCCCATATCATCACAAGGTTCCTTGTCACCTTTAATCACAATGCTCCATGCCCTTTCATCACAATGCTCCAGAATTCTTGTCATCGCAATGTTCCTTGACCGTGTCATCACAATGCTCCATGACCCTTGTCATCACAAAGCTCCATGACCCCTGTCATCACAATGATCCATGACTCCTTTCCTCACAGTGCTCCAGTACACTTTTCATCACAATGCTCCATGCCATTGTCAGCACAGTGTTCCTTGGACCCTGTCATCAAAATGCTCCATCCCCTTTTCATCACAATGCCCCAGATATCCTATCATTACAATGCTCCATGCCCGTGTCAACACAATGCTCCATGACCCCTGACATCAAAATGCTTTATGAGCCTTGTTATCAGAATGTTCCATGACCCCTGTTATCAAAATGATCCATGACCTTTGTGATCAAAATGCTGCATGATACATTTTATCCCAATTCTCTGTGACCGCTGTCATCACAATGCTCCAGGACAATTTTCATCACAATGCTCTATGCCCCCTGTCATCACAGTGCCCCATAACCCCTGTAATCACAATGCTCCATGACCCTGTCATCACAATGCTACATGACACCTGTCATCACATTGCTCCATGGCCTATGTATTCACAATGCTCCATGGACACTGTAATCACACTGCTCCATGTTCCCTTTCAACACAATGCTCCATGACCCCTGTCATCACAACGTTCCATGAAAGTTGTCATCAAAATGCTCCATGACCCCGCTCACCACAAGTTTCCCTGCCCTTGTCATCACAATGCTCCATGACCCATGTAATCACAATGGTACATGGCCTTGTCACCACAATGCTCCATGGTCTCTTTCATCACCATGCTCCATGGTCTTTCTCATCACAATGCTCTATGACCCCTGTCATCACAATGCTCCACGCCGTTGTCATCACAATGCTCCATGGCCCCTGTAATCACAATGCTCCATTCACTTTTCATCACAATGCTCCAGAACCCTTGTCCTCATAATGCTCCATTCCCGTGTCATCCCATTGCTCAATGACACTTGTCATCAAAATGTTCCTTGGCCTTTGTCATCACAGTGCTCCATGATACCTTTAATCAAAATTCTACATCACCACTGTCATCACAATGCAAGATGACCAATGTCATCACAATGCCCCATGACACGTGTCATCACAATTCGCCTTGGCCCTTGTCATCTCAATGCTGTATGAACCGTGTCATCACTAGGTTCCAGGACACTTGTCATCACAGTGATCCATGACCACTTTCATCACAATGCTCCATGACCTCTCTTATCTCAATGCTCCATGGCCTTTGTATTCACAATGTTCTATTGTCCCGATAATCGCGTTGCTCCATGAACACTTTCATCACAATGCTCCTTGACCACTGTCACCATAATGCCCCATGACGTCTCTCATCACTGTGCTCCAAGGCCACTCTCATCAAAATGCTCCATGATCTGTGTCAGCACAATATTGCCTGACACTTGTCATCACAATGCTCCATGATCCCTGTAATCACAATGATCCCTGCCAATGTCATCACAATGCTCCATGTCTCCTGTAATCACAATGCTCCATGCCCTTGTCATCACAATGCTCCAGGTCTGTTGTCATTACCATGCTTCATGCCCGTGTCATCACAATGCTCCATGATTATTGTCTTCAAAATGCTCCATGGCCCATGTCATCACAGTGCTCCATGACCCCTGTCATCACAATGCTCTATGGCCTTTGTCATCACAATGCTCTGTGACCCCTGTCAACACAATGCCTGATGACCACTGTCATCAAAATGCTAAATGGCACTTGTCATCACAATGCTCTATGATGCCTGTCATCACTATTCTCCATGTCACTTGTTATCACAATGCTCCATGGCCCCTGTATGCAGAGTGCTCCATGAACCATTTCATCTCAATACTCCATGACCTCACTCATCACAATGCCCCTTGACCCCTGTAATCACAATGTTCCATGGCCCTTGTCATCACAGTGCTCCAAGCCTTTGTCATCACGCTGCTCCATGGAAACTGTAATCACAATGCTCCATGCCCTTGTCTTCACTGGGCTCCACAACTCTTGTCATTATACTGCTCCATGTCCATTTCATCACCATGCTCCATGACACTTGTCATCACAATTCGCCATGACCATTGTCATCACAATGCTCCATCAAACATGTCATCACAGGGTCCCAGGACACATGTCATCACAATGATCCATTACCACTTTCATCACAATGTTCCATGACCACTGTCATCTCAATGCTCCATGGCCTTTGTATTCACAATGCTCCATGGCCCCTGTAATCACAGTGCTCCATAACACCTTTCATCATAATGCTCCATGACCACTGCCATCTCAATGCCCCATGACGCCTGTCATCACAATACTCCAAGGCCCCTCTCATCACAATGCTCCATGACACTTGTCATCACATTGCTCCATAACACCTGTCATCACAGTGTTCCGTGCCCATGTCATCACAATGCTCCATGTCCCCTATAATCACAATGCTCCATGCCTTTTTCCTCACAATGCTCCAGAATTCTTGTCATCACAATGTTCCATGACCGTGGCATCACAGTGCTCCATGGCCCTTGTCATCACAATGCTCCAGAATTTTTGTCATCACAATGTTCCATGACCGTGTCATCACAATGCCACATGACCCTGGTCATCACAGTTCTCCATGACCTTTGTCATCACAATGCTCTATGTCGGTTTTCATCACAATTCTCAATGACCACTTTAATCACTATGCTCGCTGACCATTTTCATCACATTTCTCTATTGTCATTACAATTCCCCATGGCCCCTTTCTTCACAATGCTCCATGATGCCTGTCATCACAATGCTCCATGGATTTTGTTATCACAATGTTCCAGGACCAGTTTCATCACAATACTCCATCCCCCTTGTCATCATGGTGCACAATGAAACCTTTCATTACAATGCTCCATGACACTTGTCATCACAATGCTCCATGGCCTTTATCATCACAATGCTCCCAGGCACTTTTCATCACGATGTTCCATGAAAATTTTCATCACAATGCTCCATGACCATTGTCATCACAATAGTCCATACCCTTGTCAGCACAATGCTGCATACTCCCTGTCATCACAATTCTCCATGACTGCTGTCACCACAATAATCCAGGACAATTTTCATAATAATGCTTCATGCCCCCAGTCATCACAGTGCTCCATGATACCTTTCATCACAATTCCTAGATGATCAATGTCATGACAATGCCCCATGTCACCTGTCATCACAATTCGCTATGACCCTTGTCATCACAATACTCGATGAACCGTGTCATCACAGTGTGCCAGGACACATGTCATCACAATGATCCATGACTACTTTCATCACAATGCCCCAATACACCTGTCATCACAATGCTCCATGGCTCCTGTTATCATATTGCTCCATGATCTCTTTCATCACAATGTTCCATGACCACTGTCATCACCATGCTTCATGACGCCTGTCATCTCAGTGCTCCATGGCCCCTTTCATCACAATGCTCCATGAACCCAGTCATCACAATGTTCCCTGCCCTTTTCATCACAATGCTCCATGGGCACTCTCATCACAATGCTCCATGCCAATGTCATCAAAATGCCCCATGACACTTGTCATCACAATGCTCCATGGCCTTTGTCATCACAATGTTCCATGGCCCCTATCATCACAGTGCTCCATGATACCTTTCTTCACAATTCTAGATGACCACTGTCATCACAATGCCCCATGACAGATGTCATCACAATTCGCCATGGTCCTTGTCATCACAATGCTCCATGAACTGTGTCATCACAAGGTTCCAGGACACTTGTCATCACAAAGTTCCATGATCACTTTCATCACAATGCTCCATGAACCCTGTCATCTCAATGCTCCATAGCCTTTGTATTCACAATGCTCCATGGTCCCTGTAATCACAGTGCTCCATGACCCCTTTCATCACAATGCTCCAAGACCGCTGTCATCACAATGCCCCATGACGCCTGCCATCACAAATCTCCAAGGCCTCTCTTACCAAAAACCACCGTGATCCATCTCAGCACAATGTTCCATGACACTTTTCATCACAATGCTCCATGGGCACTCTCATCACAATGCTCCATGCCCTTGTCAACAAAATGCTCCAGAACTCTTGTCATCATAATGCTCCATGCCAATGTCATCAAAATGCCCCATGACACTTGTCATCACAATGCTCCATGGCCTTTGTCATCACAATGCTCCATGACCCCTGTCATCACAAAGTTCTCTGCCCATATCATCACAAGGTTCCTTGTCACCTTTAATCACAATGCTCCATGCCCTTTCATCACAATGCTCCAGAATTCTTGTCATCGCAATGTTCCTTGACCGTGTCATCACAATGCTCCATGACCCTTGTCATCACAAAGCTCCATGACCCCTGTCATCACAATGATCCATGACTCCTTTCCTCACAGTGCTCCAGTACACTTTTCATCACAATGCTCCATGCCATTGTCAGCACAGTGTTCCTTGGACCCTGTCATCAAAATGCTCCATCCCCTTTTCATCACAATGCCCCAGATATCCTATCATTACAATGCTCCATGCCCGTGTCAACACAATGCTCCATGACCCCTGACATCAAAATGCTTTATGAGCCTTGTTATCAGAATGTTCCATGACCCCTGTTATCAAAATGATCCATGACCGTTGTGATCACAATGCTGCATGATACATTTTATCCCAATTCTCTGTGACCGCTGTCATCACAATGCTCCAGGACAATTTTCATCACAATGCTCTATGCCCCCTGTCATCACAGTGCCCCATAACCCCTGTAATCACAATGCTCCATGACCCTGTCATCACAATGCTACATGACACCTGTCATCACATTGCTCCATGGCCTATGTATTCACAATGCTCCATGGACACTGTAATCACACTGCTCCATGTTCCCTTTCAACACAATGCTCCATGACCCCTGTCATCACAACGTTCCATGAAAGTTGTCATCAAAATGCTCCATGACCCCGCTCACCACAAGTTTCCCTGCCCTTGTCATCACAATGCTCCATGACCCATGTAATCACAATGGTACATGGCCTTGTCACCACAATGCTCCATGGTCTCTTTCATCACCATGCTCCATGGTCTTTCTCATCACAATGCTCTATGACCCCTGTCATCACAATGCTCCACGCCGTTGTCATCACAATGCTCCATGGCCCCTGTAATCACAATGCTCCATTCACTTTTCATCACAATGCTCCAGAACCCTTGTCCTCATAATGCTCCATTCCCGTGTCATCCCATTGCTCAATGACACTTGTCATCAAAATGTTCCTTGGCCTTTGTCATCACAGTGCTCCATGATACCTTTAATCAAAATTCTACATCACCACTGTCATCACAATGCAAGATGACCAATGTCATCACAATGCCCCATGACACGTGTCATCACAATTCGCCTTGGCCCTTGTCATCTCAATGCTGTATGAACCGTGTCATCACTAGGTTCCAGGACACTTGTCATCACAGTGATCCATGACCACTTTCATCACAATGCTCCATGACCTCTCTTATCTCAATGCTCCATGGCCTTTGTATTCACAATGTTCTATTGTCCCGATAATCGCGTTGCTCCATGAACACTTTCATCACAATGCTCCTTGACCACTGTCACCATAATGCCCCATGACGTCTCTCATCACTGTGCTCCAAGGCCACTCTCATCAAAATGCTCCATGATCTGTGTCAGCACAATATTGCCTGACACTTGTCATCACAATGCTCCATGATCCCTGTAATCACAATGATCCCTGCCAATGTCATCACAATGCTCCATGTCTCCTGTAATCACAATGCTCCATGCCCTTGTCATCACAATGCTCCAGGTCTGTTGTCATTACCATGCTTCATGCCCGTGTCATCACAATGCTCCATGATTATTGTCTTCAAAATGCTCCATGGCCCATGTCATCACAGTGCTCCATGACCCCTGTCATCACAATGCTCTATGGCCTTTGTCATCACAATGCTCTGTGACCCCTGTCAACACAATGCCTGATGACCACTGTCATCAAAATGCTAAATGGCACTTGTCATCACAATGCTCTATGATGCCTGTCATCACTATTCTCCATGTCACTTGTTATCACAATGCTCCATGGCCCCTGTATGCAGAGTGCTCCATGAACCATTTCATCTCAATACTCCATGACCTCACTCATCACAATGCCCCTTGACCCCTGTAATCACAATGTTCCATGGCCCTTGTCATCACAGTGCTCCAAGCCTTTGTCATCACACTGCTCCATGGAAACTGTAATCACAATGCTCCATGCCCTTGTCTTCACTGGGCTCCACAACTCTTGTCATTATACTGCTCCATGTCCATTTCATCACCATGCTCCATGACACTTGTCATCACAATTCGCCATGACCATTGTCATCACAATGCTCCATGAAACATGTCATCACAGGGTCCCAGGACACATGTCATCACAATGATCCATTACCACTTTCATCACAATGTTCCATGACCACTGTCATCTCAATGCTCCATGGCCTTTGTATTCACAATGCTCCATGGCCCCTGTAATCACAGTGCTCCATAACACCTTTCATCATAATGCTCCATGACCACTGCCATCTCAATGCCCCATGACGCCTGTCATCACAATACTCCAAGGCCCCTCTCATCACAATGCTCCATGACACTTGTCATCACATTGCTCCATAACACCTGTCATCACAGTGTTCCGTGCCCATGTCATCACAATGCTCCATGTCCCCTATAATCACAATGCTCCATGCCTTTTTCCTCACAATGCTCCAGAATTCTTGTCATCACAATGTTCCATGACCGTGGCATCACAGTGCTCCATGGCCCTTGTCATCACAATGCTCCAGAATTTTTGTCATCACAATGTTCCATGACCGTGTCATCACAATGCCACATGACCCTGGTCATCACAGTTCTCCATGACCTTTGTCATCACAATGCTCTATGTCGGTTTTCATCACAATTCTCAATGACCACTTTAATCACTATGCTCGCTGACCATTTTCATCACATTTCTCTATTGTCATTACAATTCCCCATGGCCCCTTTCTTCACAATGCTCCATGATGCCTGTCATCACAATGCTCCATGGATTTTGTTATCACAATGTTCCAGGACCAGTTTCATCACAATACTCCATCCCCCTTGTCATCATGGTGCACAATGAAACCTTTCATTACAATGCTCCATGACACTTGTCATCACAATGCTCCATGGCCTTTATCATCACAATGCTCCCAGGCACTTTTCATCACGATGTTCCATGAAAATTTTCATCACAATGCTCCATGACCATTGTCATCACAATAGTCCATACCCTTGTCAGCACAATGCTGCATACTCCCTGTCATCACAATTCTCCATGACTGCTGTCACCACAATAATCCAGGACAATTTTCATAATAATGCTTCATGCCCCCAGTCATCACAGTGCTCCATGATACCTTTCATCACAATTCCTAGATGATCAATGTCATGACAATGCCCCATGTCACCTGTCATCACAATTCGCTATGACCCTTGTCATCACAATACTCGATGAACCGTGTCATCACAGTGTGCCAGGACACATGTCATCACAATGATCCATGACTACTTTCATCACAATGCCCCAATACACCTGTCATCACAATGCTCCATGGCTCCTGTTATCATATTGCTCCATGATCTCTTTCATCACAATGTTCCATGACCACTGTCATCACCATGCTTCATGACGCCTGTCATCTCAGTGCTCCATGGCCCCTTTCATCACAATGCTCCATGAACCCAGTCATCACAATGTTCCCTGCCCTTTTCATCACAATGCTCCATGGGCACTCTCATCACAATGCTCCATGCCAATGTCATCAAAATGCCCCATGACACTTGTCATCACAATGCTCCATGGCCTTTGTCATCACAATGTTCCATGGCCCCTATCATCACAGTGCTCCATGATACCTTTCTTCACAATTCTAGATGACCACTGTCATCACAATGCCCCATGACAGATGTCATCACAATTCGCCATGGTCCTTGTCATCACAATGCTCCATGAACTGTGTCATCACAAGGTTCCAGGACACTTGTCATCACAAAGTTCCATGATCACTTTCATCACAATGCTCCATGAACCCTGTCATCTCAATGCTCCATAGCCTTTGTATTCACAATGCTCCATGGTCCCTGTAATCACAGTGCTCCATGACCCCTTTCATCACAATGCTCCAAGACCGCTGTCATCACAATGCCCCATGACGCCTGCCATCACAAATCTCCAAGGCCTCTCTTACCAAAAAGCACCGTGATCCCTCTCAGCACAATGTTCCATGACACTTTTCATCACAATGCTCCATGGGCACTCTCATCACAATGCTCCATGCCCTTGTCAACAAAATGCTCCAGAACTCTTGTCATCATAATGCTCCATGCCAATGTCATCAAAATGCCCCATGACACTTGTCATCACAATGCTCCATGGCCTTTGTCATCACAATGCTCCATGACCCCTGTCATCACAAAGTTCTCTGCCCATATCATCACAAGGTTCCTTGTCACCTTTAATCACAATGCTCCATGCCCTTTCATCACAATGCTCCAGAATTCTTGTCATCGCAATGTTCCTTGACCGTGTCATCACAATGCTCCATGACCCTTGTCATCACAAAGCTCCATGACCCCTGTCATCACAATGATCCATGACTCCTTTCCTCACAGTGCTCCAGTACACTTTTCATCACAATGCTCCATGCCATTGTCAGCACAGTGTTCCTTGGACCCTGTCATCAAAATGCTCCATCCCCTTTTCATCACAATGCCCCAGATATCCTATCATTACAATGCTCCATGCCCGTGTCAACACAATGCTCCATGACCCCTGACATCAAAATGCTTTATGAGCCTTGTTATCAGAATGTTCCATGACCCCTGTTATCAAAATGATCCATGACCTTTGTGATCAAAATGCTGCATGATACATTTTATCCCAATTCTCTGTGACCGCTGTCATCACAATGCTCCAGGACAATTTTCATCACAATGCTCTATGCCCCCTGTCATCACAGTGCCCCATAACCCCTGTAATCACAATGCTCCATGACCCTGTCATCACAATGCTACATGACACCTGTCATCACATTGCTCCATGGCCTATGTATTCACAATGCTCCATGGACACTGTAATCACACTGCTCCATGTTCCCTTTCAACACAATGCTCCATGACCCCTGTCATCACAACGTTCCATGAAAGTTGTCATCAAAATGCTCCATGACCCCGCTCACCACAAGTTTCCCTGCCCTTGTCATCACAATGCTCCATGACCCATGTAATCACAATGGTACATGGCCTTGTCACCACAATGCTCCATGGTCTCTTTCATCACCATGCTCCATGGTCTTTCTCATCACAATGCTCTATGACCCCTGTCATCACAATGCTCCACGCCGTTGTCATCACAATGCTCCATGGCCCCTGTAATCACAATGCTCCATTCACTTTTCATCACAATGCTCCAGAACCCTTGTCCTCATAATGCTCCATTCCCGTGTCATCCCATTGCTCAATGACACTTGTCATCAAAATGTTCCTTGGCCTTTGTCATCACAGTGCTCCATGATACCTTTAATCAAAATTCTACATCACCACTGTCATCACAATGCAAGATGACCAATGTCATCACAATGCCCCATGACACGTGTCATCACAATTCGCCTTGGCCCTTGTCATCTCAATGCTGTATGAACCGTGTCATCACTAGGTTCCAGGACACTTGTCATCACAGTGATCCATGACCACTTTCATCACAATGCTCCATGACCTCTCTTATCTCAATGCTCCATGGCCTTTGTATTCACAATGTTCTATTGTCCCGATAATCGCGTTGCTCCATGAACACTTTCATCACAATGCTCCTTGACCACTGTCACCATAATGCCCCATGACGTCTCTCATCACTGTGCTCCAAGGCCACTCTCATCAAAATGCTCCATGATCTGTGTCAGCACAATATTGCCTGACACTTGTCATCACAATGCTCCATGATCCCTGTAATCACAATGATCCCTGCCAATGTCATCACAATGCTCTATGTCTCCTGTATTCACAATGCTCCATGCCCTTGTCATCACAATGCTCCAGGTGTGTTGTCATTACCATGCTTCATGCCCGTGTCATCACAATGCTCCATGATTATTGTCTTCAAAATGCTCCATGGCCCATGTCATCACAGTGCTCCATGACCCCTGTCATCACAATGCTCTATGGCCTTTGTCATCACAATGCTCTGTGACCCCTGTCAACACAATGCCTGATGACCACTGTCATCAAAATGCTAAATGGCACTTGTCATCACAATGCTCTATGATGCCTGTCATCACTATTCTCCATGTCACTTGTTATAACAATGCTCCATGGCCCCTGTATGCACAGTGCTCCATGAACCATTTCATCTCAATGCTCCATGACCTCACTCATCACAATGCCCCTTGACCCCTGTAATCACAATGTTCCATGGCCCTTGTCATCACAGTGCTCCAAGCCTTTGTCATCACACTGCTCCATGGAACCTGTAATCACAATGCTCCATGCCGTTGTCATCACTGGGCTCCACAACTCTTGTCATTATACTGCTCCATGTCCATTTCATCACCATGCTCCATGACACTTGTCATCACAATTCGCCATGACCATTGTCATCACAATGCTCCATGAAACATGTCATCACAGGGTCCCAGGACACATGTCATCACAATGATCCATTACCACTTTCATCACAAAGTTCCATGACCACTGTCATCTCAATGCTCCATGGCCTTTGTATTCACAATGCTCCATGGCCCCTGTAATCACAGTGCTCCATAACACCTTTCATCATAATGCTCCATGACCACTGCCATCTCAATGCCCCATGACGCCTGTCATCACAATACTCCAAGGCCCCTCTCATCACAATGCTCCATGACACTTGTCATCACATTGCTCCATAACACCTGTCATCACAGTGTTCCGTGCCCATGTCATCACAATGCTCCATGTCCCCTATAATCACAATGCTCCATGCCTTTTTCCTCACAATGCTCCAGAATTCTTGTCATCACAATGTTCCATGACCGTGGCATCACAGTGCTCCATGGCCCTTGTCATCACAATGCTCCAGAATTTTTGTCATCCCAATGTTCCATGACCGTGTCATCACAATGCCACATGACCCTGGTCATCACAGTTCTCCATGACCTTTGTCATCACAATGCTCTATGTCGGTTTTCATCACAATTCTCAATGACCACTTTAATCACTATGCTCGCTGACCATTTTCATCACATTTCTCTATTGTCATTACAATTCCCCATGGCCCCTTTCTTCACAATGCTCCATGATGCCTGTCATCACAATGCTCCATGGCTTTTGTTATCACAATGTTCCAGGACCAGTTTCATCACAATACTCCATCCCCCTTGTCATCATGGTGCACAATGAAACCTTTCATTACAATGCTCCATGACACTTGTCATCACAATGCTCCATGGCCTTTATCATCACAATGCTCCCAGGCACTTTTCATCACGATGTTCCATGAAAATTTTCATCACAATGCTCCATGACCATTGTCATCACAATAGTCCATACCCTTGTCAGCACAATGCTGCATACTCCCTGTCATCACAATTCTCCATGACTGCTGTCACCACAATAATCCAGGACAATTTTCATAATAATGCTTCATGCCCCCAGTCATCACAGTGCTCCATGATACCTTTCATCACAATTCCTAGATGATCAATGTCATGACAATGCCCCATGTCACCTGTCATCACAATTCGCTATGACCCTTGTCATCACAATACTCGATGAACCGTGTCATCACAGTGTGCCAGGACACATGTCATCACAATGATCCATGACTACTTTCATCACAATGCCCCAATACACCTGTCATCACAATGCTCCATGGCTCCTGTTATCATATTGCTCCATGATCTCTTTCATCACAATGTTCCATGACCACTGTCATCACCATGCTTCATGACGCCTGTCATCTCAGTGCTCCATGGCCCCTTTCATCACAATGCTCCATGAACCCAGTCATCACAATGTTCCCTGCCCTTTTCATCACAATGCTCCATGGGCACTCTCATCACAATGCTCCATGCCAATGTCATCAAAATGCCCCATGACACTTGTCATCACAATGCTCCATGGCCTTTGTCATCACAATGTTCCATGGCCCCTATCATCACAGTGCTCCATGATACCTTTCTTCACAATTCTAGATGACCACTGTCATCACAATGCCCCATGACAGATGTCATCACAATTCGCCATGGTCCTTGTCATCACAATGGTCCATGAACCGTGTCATCACAAGGTTCCAGGACACTTCTCATCACAAAGTTCCATGATCACTTTCATCACAATGCTCCATGAACCCTGTCATCTCAATGCTCCATAGCCTTTGTATTCACAATGCTCCATTGTCCCTGTAATCACAGTGCTCCATGACCCCTTTCATCACAATGCTCCAAGACCGCTGTCATCACAATGCCCCATGACGCCTGCCATCACAAATCTCCAAGGCCTCTCTTACCAAAAAGCACCGTGATCCCTCTCAGCACAATGTTCCATGACACTTTTCATCACAATGCTCCATGGGCACTCTCAGCACAATGCTCCATGCCCTTGTCATCAAAATGCTCCAGAACTCTTGTCATCATAATGCTCCATGCCAATGTCATCAAAATGCCCCATGACACTTGTCATCACAATGCTCCATGGCCTTTGTCATCACAATGCTCCATGACCCCTGTCATCACAAAGTTCTCTGCCCATATCATCACAAGGTTCCTTGTCACCTTTAATCACAATGCTCCATGCCCTTTCATCACAATGCTCCAGAATTCTTGTCATCGCAATGTTCCTTGACCGTGTCATCACAATGCTCCATGACCCTTGTCATCACAAAGCTCCATGACCCCTGTCATCACAATGATCCATGACTCCTTTCCTCACAGTGCTCCAGTACACTTTTCATCACAATGCTCCATGCCATTGACAGCACAGTGTTCCTTGGACCCTGTCATCAAAATGCTCCATCCCCTTTTCATCACAATGCCCCAGATATCCTATCATTACAATGCTCCATGCCCGTGTCAACACAATGCTCCATGACCCCTGACATCAAAATGCTTTATGAGCCTTGTTATCAGAATGTTCCATGACCCCTGTTATCAAAATGATCCATGACCGTTGCGATCACAATGCTGCATCATACATTTTATCCCAATTCTCTGTGACCGCTGTCATCACAATGCTCCAGGACAATTTTCATCACAATGCTCCATGCCCCCTGTCATCACAGTGCCCCATAACCCCTGTAATCACAATGCTCCATGACCCTGTCATCACAATGCTACATGACACCTGTCATCACATTGTTCCATGGCCTATGTATTCACAATGCTCCATGGACACTGTAATCACACTGCTCCATGTTCCCTTTCAACACAATGCTCCATGACCCCTGTCATCACAACGTTCCATGAAAGTTGTCATCAAAATGCTCCATGACCCCGCTCACCACAAGTTTCCCTGCCCTTGTCATCACAATGCTCCATGACCCATGTAATCACAATGGTACATGGCCTTGTCATCACAATGCTCCATGGTCTCTTTCATCACCATGCTCCATGGTCTTTCTCATCACAATGCTCTATGACCCCTGTCATCACAATGCTCCACGCCGTTGTCATCACAATGCTCCATGGCCCCTGTAATCACAATGCTCCATTCACTTTTCATCACAATGCTCCAGAACCCTTGTCCTCATAATGCTCCATTCCCGTGTCATCCCATTGCTCAATGACACTTGTCATCAAAATGTTCCTTGGCCTTTGTCATCACAGTGCTCCATGATACCTTTAATCAAAATTCTACATCACCACTGTCATCACAATGCAAGATGACCAATGTCATCACAATGCCCCATGACACGTGTCATCACAATTCGCCTTGGCCCTTGTCATCTCAATGCTGTATGAACCGTGTCATCACTAGGTTCCAGGACACTTGTCATCACAGTGATCCATGACCACTTTCATCACAATGCTCCATGACCTCTCTTATCTCAATGCTCCATGGCCTTTGTATTCACAATGTTCTATTGTCCCGATAATCGCGTTGCTCCATGAACACTTTCATCACAATGCTCCTTGACCACTGTCACCATAATGCCCCATGACGTCTCTCATCACTGTGCTCCAAGGCCACTCTCATCAAAATGCTCCATGATCTGTGTCAGCACAATATTGCCTGACACTTGTCATCACAATGCTCCATGATCCCTGTAATCACAATGATCCCTGCCAATGTCATCACAATGCTCCATGTCTCCTGTAATCACAATGCTCCATGCCCTTGTCAACGCAATGCTCCAGGTCTGTTGTCATTACCATGCTTCATGCCCGTGTCATCACAATGCTCCATGATTATTGTCTTCAAAATGCTCCATGGCCCCTGTAATCACAGTGCTCCATAACACCTTTCATCATAATGCTCCATGACCACTGCCATCTCAATGCCCCATGACGCCTGTCATCACAATACTCCAAGGCCCCTCTCATCACAATGCTCCATGACACTTGTCATCACATTGCTCCATAACACCTGTCATCACAGTGTTCCGTGCCCATGTCATCACAATGCTCCATGTCCCCTATAATCACAATGCTCCATGCCTTTTTCCTCACAATGCTCCAGAATTCTTGTCATCACAATGTTCCATGACCGTGGCATCACAGTGCTCCATGGCCCTTGTCATCACAATGCTCCAGAATTTTTGTCATCACAATGTTCCATGACCGTGTCATCACAATGCCACATGACCCTGGTCATCACAGTTCTCCATGACCTTTGTCATCACAATGCTCTATGTCGGTTTTCATCACAATTCTCAATGACCACTTTAATCACTATGCTCGCTGACCATTTTCATCACATTTCTCTATTGTCATTACAATTCCCCATGGCCCCTTTCTTCACAATGCTCCATGATGCCTGTCATCACAATGCTCCATGGCTTTTGTTATCACAATGTTCCAGGACCAGTTTCATCACAATACTCCATCCCCCTTGTCATCATGGTGCACAATGAAACCTTTCATTACAATGCTCCATGACACTTGTCATCACAATGCTCCATGGCCTTTATCATCACAATGCTCCCAGGCACTTTTCATCACGATGTTCCATGAAAATTTTCATCACAATGCTCCATGACCATTGTCATCACAATAGTCCATACCCTTGTCAACACAATGCTGCATACTCCCTGTCATCACAATTCTCCATGACTGCTGTCACCACAATAATCCAGGACAATTTTCATAATAATGCTTCATGCCCCCAGTCATCACAGTGCTCCATGATACCTTTCATCACAATTCCTAGATGATCAATGTCATGACAATGCCCCATGTCACCTGTCATCACAATTCGCTATGACCCTTGTCATCACAATACTCGATGAACCGTGTCATCACAGTGTGCCAGGACACATGTCATCACAATGATCCATGACTACTTTCATCACAATGCCCCAATACACCTGTCATCACAATGCTCCATGGTTCCTGTTATCATATTGCTCCATGATCTCTTTCATCACAATGTTCCATGACCACTGTCATCACCATGCTTCATGACGCCTGTCATCTCAGTGCTCCATGGCCCCTTTCATCACAATGCTCCATGAACCCAGTCATCACAATGTTCCCTGCCCTTTTCATCACAATGCTCCATGGGCACTCTCATCACAATGCTCCATGCCAATGTCATCAAAATGCCCCATGACACTTGTCATCACAATGCTCCATGGCCTTTGTCATCACAATGTTCCATGGCCCCTATCATCACAGTGCTCCATGATACCTTTCTTCACAATTCTAGATGACCACTGTCATCACAATGCCCCATGACAGATGTCATCACAATTCGCCATGGTCCTTGTCATCACAATGCTCCATGAACCGTGTCATCACAAGGTTCCAGGACACTTGTCATCACAAAGTTCCATGATCACTTTCATCACAATGCTCCATGAACCCTGTCATCTCAATGCTCCATAGCCTTTGTATTCACAATGCTCCATGGTCCCTGTAATCACAGTGCTCCATGACCCCTTTCATCACAATGCTCCAAGACCGCTGTCATCACAATGCCCCATGACGCCTGCCATCACAAATCTCCAAGGCCTCTCTTACCAAAAAGCACCGTGATCCCTCTCAGCACAATGTTCCATGACACTTTTCATCACAATGCTCCATGGGCACTCTCAGCACAATGCTCCATGCCCTTGTCATCAAAATGCTCCAGAACTCTTGTCATCATAATGCTCCATGCCAATGTCATCAAAATGCCCCATGACACTTGTCATCACAATGCTCCATGGCCTTTGTCATCACAATGCTCCATGACCCCTGTCATCACAAAGTTCTCTGCCCATATCATCACAAGGTTCCTTGTCACCTTTAATCACAATGCTCCATGCCCTTTCATCACAATGCTCCAGAATTCTTGTCATCGCAATGTTCCTTGACCGTGTCATCACAATGCTCCATGACCCTTGTCATCACAAAGCTCCATGACCCCTGTCATCACAATGATCCATGACTCCTTTCCTCACAGTGCTCCAGTACACTTTTCATCACAATGCTCCATGCCATTGTCAGCACAGTGTTCCTTGGACCCTGTCATCAAAATGCTCCATCCCCTTTTCATCACAATGCCCCAGATATCCTATCATTACAATGCTCCATGCCCGTGTCAACACAATGCTCCATGACCCCTGACATCAAAATGCTTTATGAGCCTTGTTATCAGAATGTTCCATGACCCCTGTTATCAAAATGGTCCATGACCGTTGCGATCACAATGCTGCATGATACATTTTATCCCAATTCTCTGTGACCGCTGTCATCACAATGCTCCAGGACAATTTTCATCACAATGCTCCATGCCCCCTGTCATCACAGTGCCCCATAACCCCTGTAATCACAATGCTCCATGACCCTGTCATCACAATGCTACATGACACCTGTCATCACATTGTTCCATGGCCTATGTATTCACAATGCTCCATGGACACTGTAATCACACTGCTCCATGTTCCCTTTCAACACAATGCTCCATGACCCCTGTCATCACAACGTTCCATGAAAGTTGTCATCAAAATGCTCCATGACCCCGCTCACCACAAGTTTCCCTGCCCTTGTCATCACAATGCTCCATGACCCATGTAATCACAATGGTACATGGCCTTGTCACCACAATGCTCCATGGTCTCTTTCATCACCATGCTCCATGGTCTTTCTCATCACAATGCTCTATGACCCCTGTCATCACAATGCTCCACGCCGTTGTCATCACAATGCTCCATGGCCCCTGTAATCACAATGCTCCATTCACTTTTCATCACAATGCTCCAGAACCCTTGTCCTCATAATGCTCCATTCCCGTGTCATCCCGTTGCTCAATGACACTTATCATCAAAATGTTCCTTGGCCTTTGTCATCACAGTGCTCCATGATACCTTTAATCAAAATTCTACATCACCACTGTCATCACAATGCAAGATGACCAATGTCATCACAATGCCCCATGACACGTGTCATCACAATTCGCCTTGGCCCTTGTCATCTCAATGCTGTATGAACCGTGTCATCACTAGGTTCCAGGACACTTGTCATCACAGTGATCCATGACCACTTTCATCACAATGCTCCATGACCTCTCATATCTCAATGCTCCATGGCCTTTGTATTCACAATGTTCTATTGTCCCCATAATCGCGTTGCTTCATGAACAGTTTCATCACAATGCTCCTTGACCACTGTCACCATAATGCCCCATGACGTCTCTCATCACTGTACTCCAAGGCCACTCTCATCAAAATGCTCCATGATCTGTGTCAGCACAATATTGCCTGACACTTGTCATCACAATGCTCCATGATCCCTGTAATCACAATGATCCCTGCCAATGTCATCACAATGCTCCATGTCTCCTGTAATCACAATGCTCCATGCCCTTGTCATCACAATGCTCCAGGTCTGTTGTCATTACCATGCTTCATGCCTGTGTCATCACAATGCTCCATGATTATTGTCTTCAAAATGCTCCATGGCCCATGTCATCACAGTGCTCCATGACCCCTGTCATCACAATGGTCTATGGCCTTTGTCATCACAATGCTCTGTGACCCCTGTCAACACAATGCCTGATGACCACTGTCATCAAAATGCTAAATGGCACTTGTCATCACAATGCTCTATGATGCCTGTCATCACTATTCTCCATGTCACTTGTTATCACAATGCTCCATGGCCCCTGTATGCACAGTGCTCCATGAACCATTTCATCTCAATGCTCCATGACCTCACTCATCACAATGCCCCTTGACCCCTGTAATCACAATGTTCCATGGCCCTTGTCATCACAGTGCTCCAAGCCTTTGTCATCACACTGCTCCATGGCACCTGTAATCACAATGCTCCATGCCCTTGTCATCACTGGGCTCCACAACTCTTGTCATTATACTGCTCCATGTCCATTTCATCACCATGCTCCATGACACTTGTCATCACAATTCGCCATGACCATTGTCATCACAATCCTCCATGAAACATGACATCACAGGGTCCCAGGACACATGTCATCACAATGATCCATTACCACATTCATCACAATGCTCCATGACCACTGTCATCTCAATGTTCCATGGCCTTTGTGTTCACAATGCTCCATGGCCCCTGTAATCACAGTGCTCCATAACACCTTTCATCATAATGCTCCATGACCACTGCCATCTCAATGCCCCATGACGCCTGTCCTCACAATTATCCAAGGCCCCTCTCATCACAATGCTCCATGACACTTGTCATCACATTGCTCCATAACACCTGTCATCACAGTGTTCCGTGCCCATGTCATCACAATGCTCCATGTCCCCTATAATCACAATGCTCCATGCATTTTTCCTCACAATGCTCCAGAATTCTTGTCATCACAATGTTCCATGACCGTGGCATCACAGTGCTCCATGGCCCTTGTCATCACAATGCTCCAGAATTTTTGTCATCCCAATGTTCCATGACCGTGTCATCACAATGCCACATGACCCTGGTCATCACAGTTCTCCATGACCTTTGTCATCACAATGCTCTATGTCGGTTTTCATCACAATTCTCAATGACCACTTTAATCACTATGCTCGCTGACCATTTTCATCACATTTCTCTATTGTCATTACAATTCCCCATGGCCCCTTTCTTCACAATGCTCGATGATGCCTGTCATCACAATGCTCCATGGCTTTTGTTATCACAATGTTCCAGGACCAGTTTCATCACAATACTCCATCCCCCTTGTCATCATGGTGCACAATGAAACCTTTCATTACAATGCTCCATGACACTTGTCATCACAATGCTCCATGGCCTTTATCATCACAATGCTCCCAGGCACTTTTCATCACGATGTTCCATGAAAATTTTCATCACAATGCTCCATGACCATTGTCATCACAATAGTCCATACCCTTGTCAACACAATGATGCATACTCCCTGTCATCACAATTCTCCATGACTGCTGTCACCACAATAATCCAGGACAATTTTCATAATAATGCTTCATGCCCCCAGTCATCACAGTGCTCCATGATACCTTTCATCACAATTCCTAGATGATCAATGTCATGACAATGCCCGATGTCACCTGTCATCACAATTCGCTATGACCCTTGTCATCACAATACTCGATGAACCGTGTCATCACAGTGTGCCAGGACACATGTCATCACAATGATCCATGACTACTTTCATCACAATGCCCCAATACACCTGTCATCACAATGCTCCATGGCTCCTGTTATCATATTGCTCCATGATCTCTTTCATCACAATGTTCCATGACCACTGTCATCACCATGCTTCATGACGCCTGTCATCTCAGTGCTCCATGGCCCCTTTCATCACAATGCTCCATGAACCCAGTCATCACAATGTTCCCTGCCCTTTTCATCACAATGCTCCATGGGCACTCTCATCACAATGCTCCATGCCAATGTCATCAAAATGCCCCATGACACTTGTCATCACAATGCTCCATGGCCTTTGTCATCACAATGTTCCATGGCCCCTATCATCACAGTGCTCCATGATACCTTTCATCACAATTCTAGATGACCACTGTCATCACAATGCCCCATGACAGATGTCATCACAATTCGCCATGGTCCTTGTCATCACAATGCTCCATGAACCGTGTCATCACAAGGTTCCAGGACACTTGTCATCACAAAGTTCCATGATCACTTTCATCACAATGCTCCATGAACCCTGTCATCTCAATGCTCCATAGCCTTTGTATTCACAATGCTCCATGGTCCCTGTAATCACAGTGCTCCAAGACCGCTGTCATCACAATGCCCCATGACGCCTGCCATCACAAATCTCCAAGGCCTCTCTTACCAAAAAGCACCGTGATCCCTCTCAGCACAATGTTCCATGACACTTTTCATCACAATGCTCCATGGGCACTCTCAGCACAATGCTCCATGCCCTTGTCATCAAAATGCTCCAGAACTCTTGTCATCATAATGCTCCATGCCAATGTCATCAAAATGCCCCATGACACTTGTCATCACAATGCTCCATGGCCTTTTTCATCACAATGCTCCATGACCCCTGTCATCACAAAGTTCTCTGCCCATATCATCACAAGGTTCCTTGTCACCTTTAATCACAATGCTCCATGCCCTTTCATCACAATGCTCCAGAATTCTTGTCATCGCAATGTTCCTTGACCGTGTCATCACAATGCTCCATGACCCTTGTCATCACAAAGCTCCATGACCCCTGTCATCACAATGATCCATGACTCCTTTCCTCACAGTGCTCCAGTACATTTTTCATCACAATGCTCCATGCCATTGTCAGCACAGTGTTCCTTGGACCCTGTCATCAAAATGCTCCATCCCCTTTTCATCACAATGCCCCAGATATCCTATCATTACAATGCTCCATGCCCGTGTCAACACAATGCTCCATGACCCCTGACATCAAAATGCTTTATGAGCCTTGTTATCAGAATGTTCCATGACCCCTGTTATCAAAATGATCCATGACCTTTGTGATCACAATGCTGCATGATACATTTTATCCCAATTCTCTGTGACCGCTGTCATCACAATGCTCCAGGACAATTTTCATCACAATGCTCTATGCCCCCTGTCATCACAGGGCCCCATAACCCCTGTAATCACAATGCTCCATGACCCTGTCATCACAATGCTACATGACACCTGTCATCACATTGCTCCATGGCCTATGTATTCACAATGCTCCATGGACACTGTAATCACACTGCTCCATGTTCCCTTTCAACACAATGCTCCATGACCCCTGTCATCACAACGTTCCATGAAAGTTGTCATCAAAATGCTCCATGACCCCGCTCACCACAAGTTTCCCTGCCCTTGTCATCACAATGCTCCATGACCCATGTAATCACAATGGTACATGGCCTTGTCACCACAATGCTCCATGGTCTCTTTCATCACCATGCTCCATGGTCTTTCTCATCACAATGCTCTATGACCCCTGTCATCACAATGCTCCACGCCGTTGTCATCACAATGCTCCATGGCCCCTGTAATCACAATGCTCCATTCACTTTTCATCACAATGCTCCAGAACCCTTGTCCTCATAATGCTCCATTCCCGTGTCATCCCATTGCTCAATGACACTTGTCATCAAAATGTTCCTTGGCCTTTGTCATCACAGTGCTCCATGATACCTTTAATCAAAATTCTACATCACCACTGTCATCACAATGCAAGATGACCAATGTCATCACAATGCCCCATGACACGTGTCATCACAATTCGCCTTGGCCCTTGTCATCTCAATGCTGTATGAACCGTGTCATCACTAGGTTCCAGGACACTTGTCATCACAGTGATCCATGACCACTTTCATCACAATGCTCCATGACCTCTCTTATCTCAATGCTCCATGGCCTTTGTATTCACAATGTTCTATTGTCCCGATAATCGCGTTGCTCCATGAACACTTTCATCACAATGCTCCTTGACCACTGTCACCATAATGCCCCATGACGTCTCTCATCACTGTGCTCCAAGGCCACTCTCATCAAAATGCTCCATGATCTGTGTCAGCACAATATTGCCTGACACTTGTCATCACAATGCTCCATGATCCCTGTAATCACAATGATCCCTGCCAATGTCATCACAATGCTCCATGTCTCCTGTAATCACAATGCTCCATGCCCTTGTCATCACAATGCTCCAGGTCTGTTGTCATTACCATGCTTCATGCCCGTGTCATCACAATGCTCCATGATTATTGTCTTCAAAATGCTCCATGGCCCATGTCATCACAGTGCTCCATGACCCCTGTCATCACAATGCTCTATGGCCTTTGTCATCACAATGCTCTGTGACCCCTGTCAACACAATGCCTGATGACCACTGTCATCAAAATGCTAAATGGCACTTGTCATCACAATGCTCTATGATGCCTGTCATCACTATTCTCCATGTCACTTGTTATCACAATGCTCCATGGCCCCTGTATGCAGAGTGCTCCATGAACCATTTCATCTCAATACTCCATGACCTCACTCATCACAATGCCCCTTGACCCCTGTAATCACAATGTTCCATGGCCCTTGTCATCACAGTGCTCCAAGCCTTTGTCATCACACTGCTCCATGGAAACTGTAATCACAATGCTCCATGCCCTTGTCTTCACTGGGCTCCACAACTCTTGTCATTATACTGCTCCATGTCCATTTCATCACCATGCTCCATGACACTTGTCATCACAATTCGCCATGACCATTGTCATCACAATGCTCCATGAAACATGTCATCACAGGGTCCCAGGACACATGTCATCACAATGATCCATTACCACTTTCATCACAATGTTCCATGACCACTGTCATCTCAATGCTCCATGGCCTTTGTATTCACAATGCTCCATGGCCCCTGTAATCACAGTGCTCCATAACACCTTTCATCATAATGCTCCATGACCACTGCCATCTCAATGCCCCATGACGCCTGTCATCACAATACTCCAAGGCCCCTCTCATCACAATGCCCATGACACTTGTCATCACATTGCTCCATAACACCTGTCATCACAGTGTTCCGTGCCCATGTCATCACAATGCTCCATGTCCCCTATAATCACAATGCTCCATGCCTTTTTCCTCACAATGCTCCAGAATTCTTGTCATCACAATGTTCCATGACCGTGGCATCACAGTGCTCCATGGCCCTTGTCATCACAATGCTCCAGAATTTTTGTCATCCCAATGTTCCATGACCGTGTCATCACAATGCCACATGACCCTGGTCATCACAGTTCTCCATGACCTTTGTCATCACAATGCTCTATGTCGGTTTTCATCACAATTCTCAATGACCACTTTAATAACTATGCTCGCTGACCATTTTCATCACACTTCTCTATTGTCATTACAATTCCCCATGGCCCCTTTCTTCACAATGCTCCATGATGCCTGTCATCACAATGCTCCATGGCTTTTGTTATCACAATGTTCCAGGACCAGTTTCATCACAATACTCCATCCCCCTTGTCATCATGGTGCACAATGAAACCTTTCATTACAATGCTCCATGACACTTGTCATCACAATGCTCCATGGCCTTTATCATCACAATGCTCCCAGGCACTTTTCATCACGATGTTCCATGAAAATTTTCATCATAATGCTCCATGACCATTGTCATCACAATAGTCCATACCCTTGTCAACACAATGCTGCATACTCCCTGTCATCACAATTCTCCATGACTGCTGTCACCACAATAATCCAGGACAATTTTCATAATAATGCTTCATGCCCCCAGTCTTCACAGTGCTCCATGATACCTTTCATCACAATTCCTAGATGATCAATGTCATGACAATGCCCCATGTCACCTGTCATCACAATTCGCTATGATCCTTGTCATCACAATACTCGATGAACCGTGTCATCACAGTGTTCCAGGACACATGTCATCACAATGATCCATGACTACTTTTATCACAATGCCCCAATACACCTGTCATCACAATGCTCCATGGCTCCTGTTATCATATTGCTCCATGATCTCTTTCATCACAATGTTCCATGACCACTGTCATCACCAAGCTTCATGACGCCTGTCATCTCAGTGCTCCATGGCCCCTTTCATCACAACGCTCCATGAACCCAGTCATCACAATGTTCCCTGCCCTTTTCATCACAACGCTCCATGGGCACTCTCATCACAATGCTCCATGCCAATGTCATCAAAATGCCCCATGACACTTGTCATCACAATGCTCCATGGCCTTTGTCATCACAATGCTCCATGGCCTTTGTCATTACAATGTTCCATGATACCATTCTTCACAATTCTAGATGACCACTGTCATCACAATGCCCCATGACAGATGTCATCACAATTCGCCGTGGTCCTTGTCATCACAATGCTCCATGAACCGTGTCATCACACGGTTCCAGGACACTTGTCATCACAAAGTTCCATGATCACTTTCATCACAATGCTCCATGAACCCTGTCATCTCAATGCTCCATAGCCTTTGTATTCACAATGTTCCATGGTCCCTGTAATCACAGTGCTCCATGACCCCTTTCATCACAATGCTCCAAGACCGCTGTCATCACAATGCCCCATGACGCCTGCCATCACAAATCTCCAAGGCCTCTCTTACCAAAAAGCACCGTGATCCCTCTCAGCACAATGTTCCATGACACCTTTCATCACAATGCAACATGGGCACTCTCAGCACAATGCTCCATGCCCTTGTCATCAAAATGCTCCAGAACCCTTGTCATCATAATGCTCCATGCCAATGTCATCAAAATGCCCCATGACACTTGTCATCACAATGCTCCATGGCCTTTGTCATCACAATGCTCCATGACCCCTGTCATCACAAAGTTCTCTGCCCATATCATCACAAGGTTCCTTGTCACCTTTAATCACAATGCTCCATGCCCTTTCATCACAATGCTCCAGAATTCTTGTCATCGCAATGTTCCTTGACCGTGTCATCACAATGCTCCATGACCCTTGTCATCACAAAGCTCCATGACCCCTGTCATCACAATGATCCATGACTCCTTTCCTCACAGTGCTCCAGTACACTTTTCATCACAATGCTCCATGCCATTGTCAGCACAGTGTTCCTTGGACCCTGTCATCAAAATGCTCCATCCCCTTTTCATCACAATGCCCCAGATATCCTATCATTACAATGCTCCATGCCCGTGTCAACACAATGCTCCATGACCCCTGACATCAAAATGCTTTATGAGCCTTGTTATCAGAATGTTCCATGACCCCTGTTATCAAAATGATCCATGACCTTTGTGATCAAAATGCTGCATGATACATTTTATCCCAATTCTCTGTGACCGCTGTCATCACAATGCTCCAGGACAATTTTCATCACAATGCTCTATGCCCCCTGTCATCACAGTGCCCCATAACCCCTGTAATCACAATGCTCCATGACCCTGTCATCACAATGCTACATGACACCTGTCATCACATTGCTCCATGGCCTATGTATTCACAATGCTCCATAGACACTGTAATCACACTGCTCCATGTTCCCTTTCAACACAATGCTCCATGACCCCTGTCATCACAACGTTCCATGAAAGTTGTCATCAAAATGCTCCATGACCCCGCTCACCACAAGTTTCCCTGCCCTTGTCATCACAATGCTCCATGACCCATGTAATCACAATGGTACATGGCCTTGTCACCACAATGCTCCATGGTCTCTTTCATCACCATGCTCCATGGTCTTTCTCATCACAATGCTCTATGACCCCTGTCATCACAATGCTCCACGCCGTTGTCATCACAATGCTCCATGGCCCCTGTAATCACAATGCTCCATTCACTTTTCATCACAATGCTCCAGAACCCTTGTCCTCATAATGCTCCATTCCCGTGTCATCCCATTGCTCAATGACACTTGTCATCAAAATGTTCCTTGGCCTTTGTCATCACAGTGCTCCATGATACCTTTAATCAAAATTCTACATCACCACTGTCATCACAATGCAAGATGACCAATGTCATCACAATGCCCCATGACACGTGTCATCACAATTCGCCTTGGCCCTTGTCATCTCAATGCTGTATGAACCGTGTCATCACTAGGTTCCAGGACACTTGTCATCACAGTGATCCATGACCACTTTCATCACAATGCTCCATGACCTCTCTTATCTCAATGCTCCATGGCCTTTGTATTCACAATGTTCTATTGTCCCGATAATCGCGTTGCTCCATGAACACTTTCATCACAATGCTCCTTGACCACTGTCACCATAATGCCCCATGACGTCTCTCATCACTGTGCTCCAAGGCCACTCTCATCAAAATGCTCCATGATCTGTGTCAGCACAATATTGCCTGACACTTGTCATCACAATGCTCCATGATCCCTGTAATCACAATGATCCCTGCCAATGTCATCACAATGCTCCATGTCTCCTGTAATCACAATGCTCCATGCCCGTGTCATCACAATGCTCCATGATTATTGTCTTCAAAATGCTCCATGGCCCATGTCATCACAGTGCTCCATGACCCCTGTTATCACAATGCTCTATGGTCTTTGTCATCACAATGCTCTGTGACCCCTGTCAACACAATGCCTGATGACCATTGTCATCAAAATGCTAAATGGCACTTGTCATCACAATGCTCTATGATGCCTGTCATCACTATTCTCCATGTCACTTGTTATCACAATGCTCCATGGCCCCTGTATGCACAGTGCTCCATGAACCGTTTCATCTCAATGCTCCATGACCTCACTCATCACAATGCCCCTTGACCCCTGTAATCACAATGTTCCATGGCCCTTGTCATCACAGTGCTCCAAGCCTTTGTCATCACACTGCTCCATGGCACCTGTAATCACAATGCTCCATGCCCTTGTCATCACTGGGCTCCACAACTCTTGTCATTATACTGCTCCATGTCCATTTCATCACCATGCTCCATGACACTTGTCCTCACAATTCGCCATGACCATTGTCATCACAATGCTCCATGAAACATGTCATCACAGGGTCCCAGGACACATGTCATCACAATGATCCATTACCACTTTCATCACAATGTTCCATGACCACTGTCATCTCAATGCTCCATGGCCTTTGTATTCACAATGCTCCATGGCCCCTGTAATCACAGTGCTCCATAACACCTTTCATCATAATGCTCCATGACCACTGCCATCTCAATGCCCCATGACGCCTGTCATCACAATACTCCAAGGCCCCTCTCATCACAATGCTCCATGACACTTGTCATCACAGTGCTCCATAACACCTGTCATCACAGTGTTCCGTGCCCATGTCATCACAATGCTCCATGTCCCCTATAATCACAATGCTCCATGCCTTTTTCCTCACAATGCTCCAGAATTCTTGTCATCACAATGTTCCATGACCGTGGCATCACAGTGCTCCATGGCCCTTGTCATCACAATGCTCCAGAATTTTTGTCATCCCAATGTTCCATGACCGTGTCATCACAATGCCACATGACCCTGGTCATCACAGTTCTCCATGACCTTTGTCATCACAATGCTCTATGTCGGTTTTCATCACAATTCTCAATGACCACTTTAATCACTATGCTCGCTGACCATTTTCATCACATTTCTCTATTGTCATTACAATTCCCCATGGCCCCTTTCTTCACAATGCTCCATGATGCCTGTCATCACAATGCTCCATGGCTTTTGTTATCACAATGTTCCAGGACCAGTTTCATCACAATACTCCATCCCCCTTGTCATCATGGTGCACAATGAAACCTTTCATTACAATGCTCCATGACACTTGTCATCACAATGCTCCATGGCCTTTATCATCACAATGCTCCCAGGCACTTTTCATCACGATGTTCCATGAAAAATTTCATCACAATGCTCCATGACCATTGTCATCACAATAGTCCATACCCTTGTCAACACAATGCTGCATACTCCCTGTCATCACAATTCTCCATGACTGCTGTCACCACAATAATCCAGGACAATTTTCATAATAATGCTTCATGCCCCCAGTCATCACAGTGCTCCATGATACCTTTCATCACAATTCCTAGATGATCAATGTCATGACAATGCCCCATGTCACCTGTCATCACAATTCGCTATGACCCTTGTCATCACAATACTCGATGAACCGTGTCATCACAGTGTGCCAGGACACATGTCATCACAATGATCCATGACTACTTTCATCACAATGCCCCAATACACCTGTCATCACAATGCTCCATGTCTCCTGTTATCATATTGCTCCATGATCTCTTTCATCACAATGTTCCATGACCACTGTCATCACCAAGCTTCATGACGCCTGTCATCTCAGTGCTCCATGGCCCCTTTCATCACAACGCTCCATGAACCCAGTCATCACAATGTTCCCTGCCCTTTTCATCACAATGCTCCATGGGCACTCTCATCACAATGCTCCATGCCAATGTCATCAAAATGCCCCATGACACTTGTCATCACAATGCTCCATGGCCTTTGTCATCACAATGTTCCATGGCCCCTATCATCACAGTGCTCCATGATACCTTTCTTCACAATTCTAGATGACCACTGTCATCACAATGCCCCATGACAGATGTCATCACAATTCGCCATGGTCCTTGTCATCACAATGCTCCATGAACCGTGTCATCACAAGGTTCCAGGACACTTGTCATCACAAAGTTCCATGATCACTTTCATCACAATGCTCCATGAACCCTGTCATCTCAATGCTCCATAGCCTTTGTATTCACAATGCTCCATGGTCCCTGTAATCACAGTGCTCCATGACCCCTTTCATCACAATGCTCCAAGACCGCTGTCATCACAATGCCCCATGACGCCTGCCATCACAAATCTCCAAGGCCTCTCTTACCAAAAAGCACCGTGATCCCTCTCAGCACAATGTTCCATGACACTTTTCATCACAATGCAACATGGGCACTCTCAGCACAATGCTCCATGCCCTTGTCATCAAAATGCTCCAGAACTCTTGTCATCATAATGCTCCATGCCAATGTCATCAAAATGCCCCATGACACTTGTCATCACAATGCTCCATGGCCTTTGTCATCACAATTCTCCGTGACCCCTGTCATCACAAAGTTCTCTGCCCATATCATCACAAGGTTCCTTGTCACCTTTAATCACAATGCTCCATGCCCTTTCATCACAATGCTCCAGAATTCTTGTCATCGCAATGTTCCTTGACCGTGTCATCACAATGCTCCATGGCCCTTGTCATCACAAAGCTCCATGACCCCTGTCATCACAATGATCCATGACTCCTTTCCTCACAGTGCTCCAGTACACTTTTCATCACAATGCTCCATGCCATTGACAGCACAGTGTTCCTTGGACCCTGTCATCAAAATGCTCCATCCCCTTTTCATCACAATGCCCCAGATATCCTATCATTACAATGCTCCATGCCCGTGTCAACACAATGCTCCATGACCCCTGACATCAAAATGCTTTATGAGCCTTGTTATCAGAATGTTCCATGACCCCTGTTATCAAAATGATCCATGACAATTGCGATCACAATGCTGCATGATACATTTTATCCCAATTCTCTGTGACCGCTGTCATCACAATGCTCCAGGACAATTTTCATCACAATGCTCTATGCCCCCTGTCATCACAGTGCCCCAAAACCCCTGTAATCACAATGCTCATGACCCTGTCATCACAATGCTACATGACACCTGTCATCACATTGTTCCATGGCCTATGTATTCACAATGCTCCATGGACACTGTAATCACACTGCTCCATGTTCCCTTTCAACACAATGCTCCATGACCCCTGTCATCACAACGTTCCATGAAAGTTGTCATCAAAATGCTCCATGACCCCGCTCACCACAAGTTTCCCTGCCCTTGTCATCACAATGCTCCATGACCCATGTAATCACAATGGTACATGGCCTTGTCATCACAATGCTCCATGGTCTCTTTCATCACCATGCTCCATGGTCTTTCTCATCACAATGCTCTATGACCCCTGTCATCACAATGCTCCACGCCGTTGTCATCACAATGCTCCATGGCCCCTGTAATCACAATGCTCCATTCACTTTTCATCACAATGCTCCAGAACCCTTGTCCTCATAATGCTCCATTCCCGTGTCATCCCATTGCTCAATGACACTTGTCATCAAAATGTTCCTTGGCCTTTGTCATCACAGTGCTCCATGATACCTTTAATCAAAATTCTACATCACCACTGTCATCACAATGCAAGATGACCAATGTCATCACAATGCCCCATGACACGTGTCATCACAATTCGCCTTGGCCCTTGTCATCTCAATGCTGTATGAACCGTGTCATCACTAGGTTCCAGGACACTTGTCATCACAGTGATCCATGACCACTTTCATCACAATGCTCCATGACCTCTCTTATCTCAATGCTCCATGGCCTTTGTATTCACAATGTTCTATTGTCCCGATAATCGCGTTGCTCCATGAACACTTTCATCACAATGCTCCTTGACCACTGTCACCATAATGCCCCATGACGTCTCTCATCACTGTGCTCCAAGGCCACTCTCATCAAAATGCTCCATGATCTGTGTCAGCACAATATTGCCTGACACTTGTCATCACAATGCTCCATGATCCCTGTAATCACAATGATCCCTGCCAATGTCATCACAATGCTCCATGTCTCCTGTAATCACAATGCTCCATGCCCTTGTCATCACAATGCTCCAGGTCTGTTGTCATTACCATGCTTCATGCCCGTGTCATCACAATGCTCCATGATTATTGTCTTCAAAATGCTCCATGGCCCATGTCATCACAGTGCTCCATGACCCCTGTCATCACAATGCTCTATGGCCTTTGTCATCACAATGCTCTGTGACCCCTGTCAACACAATGCCTGATGACCACTGTCATCAAAATGCTAAATGGCACTTGTCATCACAATGCTCTATGATGCCTGTCATCACTATTCTCCATGTCACTTGTTATCACAATGCTCCATGGCCCCTGTATGCACAGTGCTCCATGAACCGTTTCATCTCAATGCTCCATGACCTCACTCATCACAATGCCCCTTGACCCCTGTAATCACAATGTTCCATGGCCCTTGTCATCACAGTGCTCCAAGCCTTTGTCATCACACTGCTCCATGGCACCTGTAATCACAATGCTCCATGCCCTTGTCATCACTGGGCTCCACAACTCTTGTCATTATACTGCTCCATGTCCATTTCATCACCATGCTCCATGACACTTGTCATCACAATTCGCCATGACCATTGTCATCACAATGCTCCATGAAACATGTCATCACAGGGTCCCAGGACACATGTCATCACAATGATCCATTACCACTTTCATCACAATGTTCCATGACCACTGTCATCTCAATGCTCCATGGCCTTTGTATTCACAATGCTCCATGGCCCCTGTAATCACAGTGCTCCATAACACCTTTCATCATAATGCTCCATGACCACTGCCATCTCAATGCCCCATGACGCCTGTCATCACAATTATCCAAGGCCCCTCTCATCACAATGCTCCATGACACTTGTCATCACATTGCTCCATAACACCTGTCATCACAGTGTTCCGTGCCCATGTCATCACAATGCTCCATGTCCCCTATAATCACAATGCTCCATGCCTTTTTCCTCACAATGCTCCAGAATTCTTGTCATCACAATGTTCCATGACCGTGGCATCACAGTGCTCCATGGCCCTTGTCATCACAATGCTCCAGAATTTTTGTCATCCCAATGTTCCATGACCGTGTCATCACAATGCCACATGACCCTGGTCATCACAGTTCTCCATGACCTTTGTCATCACAATGCTCTATGTCGGTTTTCATCACAATTCTCAATGACCACTTTAATAACTATGCTCGCTGACCATTTTCATCACACTTCTCTATTGTCATTACAATTCCCCATGGCCCCTTTCTTCACAATGCTCCATGATGCCTGTCATCACAATGCTCCATGGCTTTTGTTATCACAATGTTCCAGGACCAGTTTCATCACAATACTCCATCCCCCTTGTCATCATGGTGCACAATGAAACCTTTCATTACAATGCTCCATGACACTTGTCATCACAATGCTCCATGGCCTTTATCATCACAATGCTCCCAGGCACTTTTCATCACGATGTTCCATGAAAATTTTCATCATAATGCTCCATGACCATTGTCATCACAATAGTCCATACCCTTGTCAACACAATGCTGCATACTCCCTGTCATCACAATTCTCCATGACTGCTGTCACCACAATAACCCAGGACAATTTTCATAATAATGCTTCATGCCCCCAGTCTTCACAGTGCTCCATGATACCTTTCATCACAATTCCTAGATGATCAATGTCATGACAATGCCCCATGTCACCTGTCATCACAATTCGCTATGATCCTTGTCATCACAATACTCGATGAACCGTGTCATCACAGTGTTCCAGGACACATGTCATCACAATGATCCATGACTACTTTCATCACAATGCCCCAATACACCTGTCATCACAATGCTCCATGGCTCCTGTTATCATATTGCTCCATGATCTCTTTCATCACAATGTTCCATGACCACTGTCATCACCAAGCTTCATGACGCCTGTCATCTCAGTGCTCCATGGCCCCTTTCATCACAACGCTCCATGAACCCAGTCATCACAATGTTCCCTGCCCTTTTCATCACAACGCTCCATGGGCACTCTCATCACAATGCTCCATGCCAATGTCATCAAAATGCCCCATGACACTTGTCATCACAATGCTCCATGGCCTTTGTCATCACAATGCTCCATGACCCCTGTCATCACAAAGTTCTCTGCCCATATCATCACAAGGTTCCTTGTCACCTTTAATCACAATGCTCCATGCCCTTTCATCACAATGCTCCAGAATTCTTGTCATCGCAATGTTCCTTGACCGTGTCATCACAATGCTCCATGACCCTTGTCATCACAAAGCTCCATGACCCCTGTCATCACAATGATCCATGAATCCTTTCCTCACAGTGCTCCAGTACACTTTTCATCACAATGCTCCATGCCATTGTCAGCACAGTGTTCCTTGGACCCTGTCATCAAAATGCTCCATCCCCTTTTCATCACAATGCCCCAGATATCCTATCATTACAATGCTCCATGCCCGTGTCAACACAATGCTCCATGACCCCTGACATCAAAATGCTTTATGAGCCTTGTTATCAGAATGTTCCATGACCCCTGTTATCAAAATGGTCCATGACCGTTGCGATCTCAATGCTGCATGATACATTTTATCCCAATTCTCTGTGACCGCTGTCATCACAATGCTCCAGGACAATTTTCATCACAATGCTCCATGCCCCCTGTCATCACAGTGCCCCATAACCCCTGTAATCACAATGCTCCATGACCCTGTCATCACAATGCTACATGACACCTGTCATCACATTGTTCCATGGCCTATGTATTCACAATGCTCCATGGACACTGTAATCACACTGCTCCATGTTCCCTTTCAACACAATGCTCCATGACCCCTGTCATCACAACGTTCCATGAAAGTTGTCATCAAAATGCTCCATGACCCCGCTCACCACAAGTTTCCCTGCCCTTGTCATCACAATGCTCCATGACCCATGTAATCACAATGGTACATGGCCTTGTCATCACAATGCTCCATGGTCTCTTTCATCACCATGCTCCATGGTCTTTCTCATCACAATGCTCTATGACCCCTGTCATCACAATGCTCCACGCCGTTGTCATCACAATGCTCCATGGCCCCTGTAATCACAATGCTCCATTCACTTTTCATCACAATGCTCCAGAACCCTTGTCCTCATAATGCTCCATTCCCGTGTCATCCCATTGCTCAATGACACTTGTCATCAAAATGTTCCTTGGCCTTTGTCATCACAGTGCTCCATGATACCTTTAATCAAAATTCTACATCACCACTGTCATCACAATGCAAGATGACCAATGTCATCACAATGCCCCATGACACGTGTCATCACAATTCGCCTTGGCCCTTGTCATCTCAATGCTGTATGAACCGTGTCATCACTAGGTTCCAGGACACTTGTCATCACAGTGATCCATGACCACTTTCATCACAATGCTCCATGACCTCTCTTATCTCAATGCTCCATGGCCTTTGTATTCACAATGTTCTATTGTCCCGATAATCGCGTTGCTCCATGAACACTTTCATCACAATGCTCCTTGACCACTGTCACCATAATGCCCCATGACGTCTCTCATCACTGTGCTCCAAGGCCACTCTCATCAAAATGCTCCATGATCTGTGTCAGCACAATATTGCCTGACACTTGTCATCACAATGCTCCATGATCCCTGTAATCACAATGATCCCTGCCAATGTCATCACAATGCTCCATGTCTCCTGTAATCACAATGCTCCATGCCCTTGTCATCACAATGCTCCAGGTCTGTTGTCATTACCATGCTTCATGCCCGTGTCATCACAATGCTCCATGATTATTGTCTTCAAAATGCTCCATGGCCCATGTCATCACAGTGCTCCATGACCCCTGTCATCACAATGCTCTATGGCCTTTGTCATCACAATGCTCTGTGACCCCTGTCAACACAATGCCTGATGACCACTGTCATCAAAATGCTAAATGGCACTTGTCATCACAATGCTCTATGATGCCTGTCATCACTATTCTCCATGTCACTTGTTATCACAATGCTCCATGGCCCCTGTATGCACAGTGCTCCATGAACCGTTTCATCTCAATGCTCCATGACCTCACTCATCACAATGCCCCTTGACCCCTGTAATCACAATGTTCCATGGCCCTTGTCATCACAGTGCTCCAAGCCTTTGTCATCACACTGCTCCATGGCACCTGTAATCACAATGCTCCATGCCCTTGTCATCACTGGGCTCCACAACTCTTGTCATTATACTGCTCCATTTCCATTTCATCACCATGCTCCATGACACTTGTCATCACAATTCGCCATGACCATTGTCATCACAATGCTCCATGAAACATGTCATCACAGGGTCCCAGGACACATGTCATCACAATGATCCATTACCACTTTCATCACAATGTTCCATGACCACTGTCATCTCAATGCTCCATGGCCTTTGTATTCACAATGCTCCATGGCCCCTGTAATCACAGTGCTCCATAACACCTTTCATCATAATGCTCCATGACCACTGCCATCTCAATGCCCCATGACGCCTGTCATCACAATTATCCAAGGCCCCTCTCATCACAATGCTCCATGACACTTGTCATCACATTGCTCCATAACACCTGTCATCACAGTGTTCCGTGCCCATGTCATCACAATGCTCCATGTCCCCTATAATCACAATGCTCCATGCCTTTTTCCTCACAATGCTCCAGAATTCTTGTCATCACAATGTTCCATGACCGTGGCATCACAGTGCTCCATGGCCCTTGTCATCACAATGCTCCAGAATTTTTGTCATCCCAATGTTCCATGACCGTGTCATCACAATGCCACATGACCCTGGTCATCACAGTTCTCCATGACCTTTGTCATCACAATGCTCTATGTCGGTTTTCATCACAATTCTCAATGACCACTTTAATAACTATGCTCGCTGACCATTTTCATCACACTTCTCTATTGTCATTACAATTCCCCATGGCCCCTTTCTTCACAATGCTCCATGATGCCTGTCATCACAATGCTCCATGGCTTTTGTTATCACAATGTTCCAGGACCAGTTTCATCACAATACTCCATCCCCCTTGTCATCATGGTGCACAATGAAACCTTTCATTACAATGCTCCATGACACTTGTCATCACAATGCTCCATGGCCTTTATCATCACAATGCTCCCAGGCACTTTTCATCACGATGTTCCATGAAAATTTTCATCATAATGCTCCATGACCATTGTCATCACAATAGTCCATACCCTTGTCAACACAATGCTGCATACTCCCTGTCATCACAATTCTCCATGACTGCTGTCACCACAATAATCCAGGACAATTTTCATAATAATGCTTCATGCCCCCAGTCTTCACAGTGCTCCATGATACCTTTCATCACAATTCCTAGATGATCAATGTCATGACAATGCCCCATGTCACCTGTCATCACAATTCGCTATGATCCTTGTCATCACAATACTCGATGAACCGTGTCATCACAGTGTTCCAGGACACATGTCATCACAATGATCCATGACTACTTTCATCACAATGCCCCAATACACCTGTCATCACAATGCTCCATGGCTCCTGTTATCATATTGCTCCATGATCTCTTTCATCACAATGTTCCATGACCACTGTCATCACCAAGCTTCATGACGCCTGTCATCTCAGTGCTCCATGGCCCCTTTCATCACAACGCTCCATGAACCCAGTCATCACAATGTTCCCTGCCCTTTTCATCACAACGCTCCATGGGCACTCTCATCACAATGCTCCATGCCAATGTCATCAAAATGCCCCATGACACTTGTCATCACAATGCTCCATGGCCTTTGTCATCACAATGCTCCATGGCCTTTGTCATTACAATGTTCCATGATACCATTCTTCACAATTCTAGATGACCACTGTCATCACAATGCCCCATGACAGATGTCATCACAATTCGCCGTGGTCCTTGTCATCACAATGCTCCATGAACCGTGTCATCACACGGTTCCAGGACACTTGTCATCACAAAGTTCCATGATCACTTTCATCACAATGCTCCATGAACCCTGTCATCTCAATGCTCCATAGCCTTTGTATTCACAATGTTCCATGGTCCCTGTAATCACAGTGCTCCATGACCCCTTTCATCACAATGCTCCAAGACCGCTGTCATCACAATGCCCCATGACGCCTGCCATCACAAATCTCCAAGGCCTCTCTTACCAAAAAGCACCGTGATCCCTCTCAGCACAATGTTCCATGACACTTTTCATCACAATGCAACATGGGCACTCTCAGCACAATGCTCCATGCCCTTGTCATCAAAATGCTCCAGAACTCTTGTCATCATAATGCTCCATGCCAATGTCATCAAAATGCCCCATGACACTTGTCATCACAATGCTCCATGGCCTTTGTCATCACAATGCTCCATGACCCCTGTCATCACAAAGTTCTCTGCCCATATCATCACAAGGTTCCTTGTCACCTTTAATCACAATGCTCCATGCCCTTTCATCACAATGCTCCAGAATTCTTGTCATCGCAATGTTCCTTGACCGTGTCATCACAATGCTCCATGACCCTTGTCATCACAAAGCTCCATGACCCCTGTCATCACAATGATCCATGACTCCTTTCCTCACAGTGCTCCAGTACACTTTTCATCACAATGCTCCATGCCATTGTCAGCACAGTGTTCCTTGGACCCTGTCATCAAAATGCTCCATCCCCTTTTCATCACAATGCCCCAGATATCCTATCATTACAATGCTCCATGCCCGTGTCAACACAATGCTCCATGACCCCTGACATCAAAATGCTTTATGAGCCTTGTTATCAGAATGTTCCATGACCCCTGTTATCAAAATGGTCCATGACCGTTGCGATCTCAATGCTGCATGATACATTTTATCCCAATTCTCTGTGACCGCTGTCATCACAATGCTCCAGGACAATTTTCATCACAATGCTCCATGCCCCCTGTCATCACAGTGCCCCATAAACCCTGTAATCACAATGCTCCATGACCCTGTCATCACAATGCTACATGACACCTGTCATCACATTGTTCCATGGCCTATGTATTCACAATGCTCCATGGACACTGTAATCACACTGCTCCATGTTCCCTTTCAACACAATGCTCCATGACCCCTGTCATCACAATGTTCCATGAAAGTTGTCATCAAAATGCTCCATGACCCCGCTCACCACATGTTTCCCTGCCCTTGTCATCACAATGCTCCATGACCCATGTAATCACAATGGTACATGGCCTTGTCATCACAATGCTCCATGGTCTCTTTCATCACCGTGCTCCATGGTCTTTCTCATCACAATGCTCTATGACCCCTGTCATCACAATGCTCCACGCCGTTGTCATCACAATGCTCCATGGCCCCTGTAATCACAATGCTCCATTCACTTTTCATCACAATGCTCCAGAACCCTTGTCCTCATAATGCTCCATTCCCGTGTCATCCCATTGCTCAATGACACTTGTCATCAAAATGTTCCTTGGCCTTTGTCATCACAGTGCTCCATGATACCTTTAATCAAAATTCTACATCACCACTGTCATCACAATGCAAGATGACCAATGTCATCACAATGCCCCATGACACGTGTCATCACAATTCGCCTTGGCCCTTGTCATCTCAATGCTGTATGAACCGTGTCATCACTAGGTTCCAGGACACTTGTCATCACAGTGATCCATGACCACTTTCATCACAATGCTCCATGACCTCTCTTATCTCAATGCTCCATGGCCTTTGTATTCACAATGTTCTATTGTCCCGATAATCGCGTTGCTCCATGAACACTTTCATCACAATGCTCCTTGACCACTGTCACCATAATGCCCCATGACGTCTCTCATCACTGTGCTCCAAGGCCACTCTCATCAAAATGCTCCATGATCTGTGTCAGCACAATATTGCCTGACACTTGTCATCACAATGCTCCATGATCCCTGTAATCACAATGATCCCTGCCAATGTCATCACAATGCTCCATGTCTCCTGTAATCACAATGCTCCATGCCCTTGTCATCACAATGCTCCAGGTCTGTTGTCATTACCATGCTTCATGCCCGTGTCATCACAATGCTCCATGATTATTGTCTTCAAAATGCTAAATGGCCCATGTCATCACAGTGCTCCATGACCCCTGTCATCACAATGCTCTATGGCCTTTGTCATCACAATGCTCTGTGACCCCTGTCAACACAATGCCTGATGACCACTGTCATCAAAATGCTAAATGGCACTTGTCATCACAATGCTCTATGATGCCTGTCATCACTATTCTCCATGTCACTTGTTATCACAATGCTCCATGGCCCCTGTATGCACAGTGCTCCATGAACCGTTTCATCTCAATGCTCCATGACCTCACTCATCACAATGCCCCTTGACCCCTGTAATCACAATGTTCCATGGCCCTTGTCATCACAGTGCTCCAAGCCTTTGTCATCACATTGCTCCATGGCGCCTGTAATCACAATGCTCCATGCCCTTGTCATCACTGGGCTCCACAACTCTTGTCATTATACTGCTCCATGTCCATTTCATCACCATGCTCCATGACACTTGTCATCACAATTCGCCATGACCATTGTCATCACAATGCTCCATGAAACATGTCATCACAGGGTCCCAGGACACATGTCATCACAATGATCCATTACCACTTTCATCACAATGTTCCATGACCACTGTCATCTCAATGCTCCATGGCCTTTGTATTCACAATGCTCCATGGCCCCTGTAATCACAGTGCTCCATAACACCTTTCATCATAATGCTCCATGACCACTGCCATCTCAATGCCCCATGACGCCTGTCATCACAATACTCCAAGGCCCCTCTCATCACAATGCTCCATGACACTTGTCATCACATTGCTCCATAACACCTGTCATCACAGTGTTCTGTGCCCATGTCATCACAATGCTCCATGTCCCCTATAATCACAATGCTCCATGCCTTTTTCCTCACAATGCTCCAGAATTCTTGTCATCACAATGTTCCATGACCGTGGCATCACAGTGCTCCATGGCCCTTGTCATCACAATGCTCCAGAATTTTTGTCATCCCAATGTTCCATGACCGTGTCATCACAATGCCACATGACCCTGGTCATCACAGTTCTCCATGACCTTTGTCATCACAATGCTCTATGTCGGTTTTCATCACAATTCTCAATGACCACTTTAATCACTATGCTCGTTGACCATTTTCATCACATTTCTCTATTGTCATTACAATTTCCCATGGCCCCTTTCTTCACAATGCTCCATGATGCCTGTCATCACAATGCCCCATGGCTTTTGTTATCACAATGTTCCAGGACCAGTTTCATCACAATACTCCATCCCCCTTGTCATCATGGTGCACAATGAAACCTTTCATTACAATGCTCCATGACACTTGTCATCACAATGCTCCATGGCCTTTATCATCACAATGCTCCCAGGCACTTTTCATCACGATGTTCCATGAAAATTTTCATCACAATGCTCCATGACCATTGTCATCACAATAGTCCATACCCTTGTCAACACAATGCTGCATACTCCCTGTCATCACAATTCTCCATGACTGCGGTCACCACAATAATCCAGGACAATTTTCATAATGATGCTTCATGCCCCCAGTCATCACAGTGCTCCATGATACCTTTCATCACAATTCCTAGATGATCAATGTCATGACAATGCCCCATGTCACCTGTCATCACAATTCGCTATGACCCTTGTCCTCACAATACTCGATGAACCGTGTCATCACAGTGTTCCAGGACACATGTCATCACAATGATCCATGACTACTTTCATCACAATGCCCCAATACACCTGTCATCACAATGTTCCATGGCTCCTGTTATCATATTGCTCCATGATCTCTTTCATCACAATGTTCCATGACCACTGTCATCACCATGCTTCATGACGCCTGCAATCTCAGTGCTCCATGGCCCCTTTCATCACAATGCTCCATGAACCCAGTCATCACAATGTTCCCTGCCCTTTTCATCACAATTCTCCATGGGCACTCTCATCACAATGCTCCATGCCCTTGTCATCAAAATGCTCCAGAACTCTTGTCATCATAATGCTCCATGCCAATGTCATCAAAATGCCCCATGACACTTGTCATCACAATGCTCCATGGCCTTTGTCATCACAATGCTCCATGACCCCTGTCATCACAAAGTTCTCTGCCCATATCATCACAAGGTTCCTTGTCACTTTTAATCACAATGCTCCATGCCCTTTCATCACAATGCTCCAGAATTCTTGTCATCGCAATGTTCCTTGACCGTGTCATCACAATGCTCCATGACCCTTGTCATCACAAAGCTCCATGACCCCTGTCATCACAATGATCCATGACTCCTTTCCTCACAGTGCTCCAGTACACTTTTCATCACAATGCTCCATGCCATTGTCAGCACAGTGTTCCTTGGACCCTGTCATCAAAATGCTCCATCCCCTTTTCATCACAATGCCCCAGATATCCTATCATTACAATGCTCCATGCCCGTGTCAACACAATGCTCCATGACCCCTGACATCAAAATGCTTTATGAGCCTTGTTATCAGAATGTTCCATGACCCCTGTTATCAAAATGATCCATGACCGTTGCGATCACAATGCTGCATGATACATTTTATCCCAATTCTCTGTGACCGCTGTCATCACAATGCTCCAGGACAATTTTCATCACAATGCTCTATGCCCCCTGTCATCACAGTGCCCCATAACCCCTGTAATCACAATGCTCCATGACCCTGTCATCACAATGCTACATGACACCTGTCATCACATTGTTCCATGGCCTATGTATTCACAAAGCTCCATGGACACTGTAATCACACTGCTCCATGTTCCCTTTCAACACAATGCTCCATGACCCCTGTCATCACAACGTTCCATGAAAGTTGTCATCAAAATGCTCTATGACCCCGCTCACCACAAGTTTCCCTGCCCTTGTCATCACAATGCTCCATGACCCATGTAATCACAATGGTACATGGCCTTGTCATCACAATGCTCCATGGTCTCTTTCATCACCATGCTCCATGGTCTTTCTCATCACAATGCTCTATGACCCCTGTCATCACAATGCTCCACGCCATTGTCATCACAATGCTCCATGGCCCCTGTAATCACAATGCTCCATTCACTTTTCATCACAATGCTCCAGAACCCTTGTCCTCATAATGCTCCATTCCCGTGTCATCCCATTGCTCAATGACACTTGTCATCAAAATGTTCCTTGGCCTTTGTCATCACAGTGCTCCATGATACCTTTAATCAAAATTCTACATCACCACTGTCATCACACTGCAAGATGACCAATGTCATCACAATGCCCCATGACACGTGTCATCACAATTCGCCTTGGCCCTTGTCATCTCAATGCTGTATGAACCGTGTCATCACTAGGTTCCAGGACACTTGTCATCACAGTGATCCATGACCACTTTCATCACAATGCTCCATGAACTCTGTTATCTCAATGCTCCATGGCCTTTGTATTCACAATGCTCCATTGTCCCGATAATCGCGTTGCTCCATGAACACTTTCATCACAATGCTCCTTGACCACTGTCACCATAATGCCCCATGACGTCTCTCATCACTGTGCTCCAAGGCCACTCTCATCAAAATGCTCCATGATCTGTGTCAGCACAATATTGCATGACACTTGCCATCACGATGCTCCATGATCCCTGTAATCACAATGATCCCTGCCAATGTCATCACAAAGCTCCATGTCTCCTGTAATCACAATGCTCCATGCCCTTGTCTTCACAATGCTCCATGGCCCATGTCATCACAGTACTCCATGACCCCTGTCATCACAATGCTCTATGGCCTTTGTCATCACAATGCTCCGTGAACCCTGTCTACACAATGCCTGATGACCCCTGTCATCAAAATGCTAAATGACACTTGTCATCACAATGCTCTATGACGCCTGTCATCACTATTCTCCATGTCACTTGTTATCACAATGCTCCATGGCCCCTGTAATCCCAGTACTCCATGACCTCTTTCATCACAATGCCCAATGCCACCTCTCATCACAATTCTCCATGGCATGTGTCATCACGATGCTCCATGACACCTGTCATCACAATGCTCCATGACACTTGTCCTCACAATGCTCGATGGCCTTTGTCATCATAATGTTCCTTGGTGCTTTTCATCGCAATGCTCCATGACAACTTTCATCAAAATACTCAAAGATTTGTTTCATCACAATGCTCCATGGCCCTTGTCATTACAAAGCCACATGATCCCTTTCATCACAATTCTCCATGGCAACTTACATAAAAATGCTCCATGCCCCTGGCATCACAATGCCCAATGAAACCTGTTTTTACAATGATCCATGAGCCTTGTCATCACAAGGGTCCATGCCCCTTGAATTCAAAATGCTCCATGGCCCTTGTCATCACAATGATCCATAGCGTTTTTCATGGCAATGCTCCATGACCGCTTTCAGCACAATGCCCCATGACCCCTGTCATCACGATGCTCCATGGCCCTTGTCATCACAATGCTCCATGAAACATTTCCTCACAATGCTCCAGTACGCCTTTCATCCAAATTCCCCATGGCCACTCTCATCACAATTCTAGATGACCCCTGTCATCGTAATGTTCCATGACCCGTTTCATCTCAATGCTCCATGACAGCTGTCATCACAATGCTCCATGGCTTTTGTCATCACAATGCTCCATGGCCCCTGTAATCACAGTGCTCCATGACCCGTTTCATCTCAATGCTCCATGACCTCACTCATCACAATGCCCCTTGACCCCTGTAATCACAATGTTCCATGGCCCTTGTCATCACAGTGCTCCAAGCGTTTGTCATCACACTGCTCCAAGGCACCTGTAATCACAATGCTCCATGCCCTTGTCATCACTGGGCTCCACAACTCTTGTCATTATGCTGCTCCATGTCCATTTCATCACCATGCTCCATGACACTTGTCATCACTATTCGCCATGACCATTGTCATCACAATGCTCCATGAAACATGTCATCACAGGGTCCCAGGACACATGTCATCACAATGATCCATTACCACTTTCATCACAATGTTCCATGACCACTGTCATCTCAATGCTCCATGGCCTTTGTATTCACAATGCTCCATGGCCCCTGTAATCACAGTGCTCCATAACACCTTTCATCATAATGCTCCATGACCACTGCCATCTCAATGCCCCATGACGCCTGTCATCACAATACTCCAAGGCCCCTCTCATCACAATGCTCCATGACACTTGTCATCACAGTGCTCCATAACACCTGTCATCACAGTGTTCCATGCCCATGTCATCACAATGCTCCATGTCCCCTATAATCACAATGCTCCATGCCTTTTTCCTCACAATGCTCCAGAATTCTTGTCATCACAATGTTCCATGACCGTGGCATCACAGTGCTCCATGGCCCTTGTCATCACAATGCTCCAGAATTTTTGTCATCACAATGTTCCAGGACCGTGTCATCACAATGCCACATGACCCTGGTCATCACAGTTCTCCATGACCTTTGTCATCACAATGCTCTATGTCGGTTTTCATCACAATTCTCAATGACCACTTTAATCACTATGCTCGCTGACCATTTTCATCACATTTCTCTATTGTCATTACAATTCCCCATGGCCCCTTTCTTCACAATGCTCCATGATGCCTGTCATCACAATGCTCCATGGCTTTTGTTATCACAATGTTCCAGGACCAGTTTCATCACAATACTCCATCCCCCTTGTCATCATGGTGCACAATGAAACCTTTCATTACAATGCTCCATGACACTTGTCATCACAATGCTCCATGGCCTTTATCATCACAATGCTCCCAGGCACTTTTCATCACGATGTTCCATGAAAATTTTCATCACAATGCTCCATGACCATTGTCATCACAATAGTCCATACCCTTGTCAACACAATGCTGCATACTCCCTGTCATCACAATTCTCCATGACTGCTGTCACCACAATAATCCAGGACAATTTTCATAATAATGCTTCATGCCCCCAGTCATCACAGTGCTCCATGATACCTTTCATCACAATTCCTAGATGATCAATGTCATGACAATGCCCCATGTCACCTGTCATCACAATTCGCTATGACCCTTGTCCTCACAATACTCGATGAACCGTGTCATCACAGTGTGCCAGGACACATGTCATCACAATGATCCATGACTACTTTCATCACAATGCCCCAATACACCTGTCATCACAATGCTCCATGGCTCCTGTTATCATATTGCTCCATGATCTCTTTCATCACAATGTTCCATGACCACTGTCATCACCATGCTTCATGACGCCTGTCATCTCAGTGCTCCATGACCCCTTTCATCACAATGCTCCATGAACCCAGTCATCACAATGTTCCCTGCCCTTTTCATCACAATGCTCCATGGGCACTCTCATCACAATGCTCCATGCCAATGTCATCAAAATGCCCCATGACACTTGTCATCACAATGCTCCATGGCCTTTGTCATCACAATGTTCCATGATACCTTTCTTCACAATTCTAGATGACCACTGTCATCACAATGCCCCATGACAGATGTCATCACAATTCGCCATGGTCCTTGTCATCACAATGCTCCATGAACTGTGTCATCACAAGGTTCCAGGACACTTGTCATCACAAAGTTCCATGATCACTTTCATCACAATGCTCCATGAAACCTGTCATCTCAATGCTCCATAGCCTTTGTATTCACAATGCTCCATGGTCCCTGTAATCACAGTGCTCCATGACCCCTTTCATCACAATGCTCCAAGACCGCTGTCATCACAATGCCCCATGACGCCTGCCATCACAAATCTCCAAGGCCTCTCTTACCAAAAAGCACCGTGATCCCTCTCAGCACAATGTTCCATGACACTTTTCATCACAATGCTCCATGGGCACTCTCAGCACAATGCTCCATGCCCTTGTCATCAAAATGCTCCAGAACTCTTGTCATCATAATGCTCCATGCCAATGTCATCAAAATGCCCCATGACACTTGTCATCACAATGCTCCATGGCCTTTGTCATCACAATGCTCCATGACCCCTGTCATCACAAAGTTCTCTGCCCATATCATCACAAGGTTCCTTGTCACCTTTAATCACAATGCTCCATGCCCTTTCATCACAATGCTCCAGAACTCTTGTCATCGCAATGTTCCTTGACCGTGTCATCACAATGCTCCATGACCCTTGTCATCACAAAGCTCCATGACCCCTGTCATCACAAAGATCCATGACTCCTTTCCTCACAGTGCTCCAGTACACTTTTCATCACAATGCTCCATGCCATTGTCAGCACAGTGTTCCTTGGACCCTGTCATCAAAATGCTCCATCCCCTTTTCATCACAATGCCCCAGATATCCTATCATTACAATGCTCCATGCCCGTGTCAACACAATGCTCCATGACCCCTGACATCAAAATGCTTTATGAGCCTTGTTATCAGAATGTTCCATGACCCCTGTTATCAAAATGGTCCATGACCGTTGCGATCACAATGCTGCATGATACATTTTATCCCAATTCTCTGTGACCGCTGTCATCACAATGCTCCAGGACAATTTTCATCACAATGCTCCATGCCCCCTGTCATCACAGTGCCCCATAACCCCTGTAATCACAATGCTCCATGACCCTGTCATCACAATGCTACATGACACCTGTCATCACATTGTTCCATGGCCTATGTATTCACAATGCTCCATGGACACTGTAATCACACTGCTCCATGTTCCCTTTCAACACAATGCTCCATGACCCCTGTCATCACAACGTTCCATGAAAGTTGTCATCAAAATGCTCCATGACCCCGCTCACCACAAGTTTCCCTGCCCTTGTCATCACAATGCTCCATGACCCATGTAATCACAATGGTACATGGCCTTGTCATCACAATGCTCCATGGTCTCTTTCATCACCATGCTCCATGGTCTTTCTCATCACAATGCTCTATGACCCCTGTCATCACAATGCTCCACGCCGTTGTCATCACAATGCTCCATGGCCCCTGTAATCACAATGCTCCATTCACTTTTCATCACAATGCTCCAGAACCCTTGTCCTCATAATGCTCCATTCCCGTGTCATCCCATTGCTCAATGACACTTGTCATCAAAATGTTCCTTGGCCTTTGTCATCACAGTGCTCCATGATACCTTTAATCAAAATTCTACATCACCACTGTCATCACAATGCAAGATGACCAATGTCATCACAATGCCCCATGACACGTGTCATCACAATTCGCCTTGGCCCTTGTCATCTCAATGCTGTATGAACCGTGTCATCACTAGGTTCCAGGACACTTGTCATCACAGTGATCCATGACCACTTTCATCACAATGCTCCATGACCTCTCTTATCTCAATGCTCCATGGCCTTTGTATTCACAATGTTCTATTGTCCCGATAATCGCGTTGCTCCATGAACACTTTCATCACAATGCTCCTTGACCACTGTCACCATAATGCCCCATGACGTCTCTCATCACTGTGCTCCAAGGCCACTCTCATCAAAATGCTCCATGATCTGTGTCAGCACAATATTGCCTGACACTTGTCATCACAATGCTCCATGATCCCTGTAATCACAATGATCCCTGCCAATGTCATCACAATGCTCCATGTCTCCTGTAATCACAATGCTCCATGCCCGTGTCATCACAATGCTCTATGATTATTGTCTTCAAAATGCTCCATGGCCCATGTCATCACAGTGCTCCATGACCCCTGTCATCACAATGCTCTATGGCGTTTGTCATCACAATGCTCTGTGATCCCTGTCAACACAATGCCTGATGACCACTGTCATCAAAATGCTAAATGGCACTTGTCATCACAATGCTCTATGATGCCTGTCATCACTATTCTCCATGTCACTTGTTATCACAATGCTCCATGGCCCCTGTATGCACAGTGCTCCATGAACCGTTTCATCTCAATGCTCCATGACCTCACTCATCACAATGCCCCTTGACCCCTGTAATCACAATGTTCCATGGCCCTTGTCATCACAGTGCTCCAAGCCTTTGTCATCACACTGCTCCATGGCACCTGTAATCACAATGCTCCATGCCCTTGTCATCACTGGGCTCCACAACTCTTGTCATTATACTGCTCCATGTCCATTTCATCACCATGCTCCATGACACTTGTCATCACAATTCGCCATGACCATTGTCATCACAATGCTCCATGAAACATGTCATCACAGGGTCCCAGGACACATGTCATCACAATGATCCATTACCACTTTCATCACAATGTTCCATGACCACTGTCATCTCAATGCTCCATGGCCTTTGTATTCACAATGCTCCATGGCCCCTGTAATCACAGTGCTCCATAACACCTTTCATCATAATGCTCCATGACCACTGCCATCTCAATGCCCCATGACGCCTGTCATCACAATACTCCAAGGCCCCTCTCATCACAATGCTCCATGACACTTGTCATCACATTGCTCCATAACACCTGTCATCACAGTGTTCCGTGCCCATGTCATCACAATGCTCCATGTCCCCTATAATCACAATGCTCCATGCCTTTTTCCTCACAATGCTCCAGAATTCTTGTCATCACAATGTTCCATGACCGTGGCATCACAGTGCTCCATGGCCCTTGTCATCACAATGCTCCAGAATTTTTGTCATCACAATGTTCCATGACCGTGTCATCACAATGCCACATGACCCTGGTCATCACAGTTCTCCATGACCTTTGTCATCACAATGCTCTATGTCGGTTTTCATCACAATTCTCAATGACCACTTTAATCACTATGCTCGCTGACCATTTTCATCACATTTCTCTATTGTCATTACAATTCCCCATGGCCCCTTTCTTCACAATGCTCCATGATGCCTGTCATCACAATGCTCCATGGCTTTTGTTATCACAATGTTCCAGGACCAGTTTCATCACAATACTCCATCCCCCTTGTCATCATGGTGCACAATGAAACCTTTCATTACAATGCTCCATGACACTTGTCATCACAATGCTCCATGGCCTTTATCATCACAATGCTCCCAGGCACTTTTCATCACGATGTTCCATGAAAATTTTCATCACAATGCTCCATGACCATTGTCATCACAATAGTCCATACCCTTGTCAACACAATGCTGCATACTCCCTGTCATCACAATTCTCCATGACTGCTGTCACCACAATAATCCAGGACAATTTTCATAATAATGCTTCATGCCCCCAGTCATCACAGTGCTCCATGATACCTTTCATCACAATTCCTAGATGATCAATGTCATGACAATGCCCCATGTCACCTGTCATCACAATTCGCTATGACCCTTGTCCTCACAATACTCGATGAACCGTGTCATCACAGTGTGCCAGGACACATGTCATCACAATGATCCATGACTACTTTCATCACAATGCCCCAATACACCTGTCATCACAATGCTCCATGGCTCCTGTTATCATATTGCTCCATGATCTCTTTCATCACAATGTTCCATGACCACTGTCATCACCATGCTTCATGACGCCTGTCATCTCAGTGCTCCATGACCCCTTTCATCACAATGCTCCATGAACCCAGTCATCACAATGTTCCCTGCCCTTTTCATCACAATGCTCCATGGGCACTCTCATCACAATGCTCCATGCCAATGTCATCAAAATGCCCCATGACACTTGTCATCACAATGCTCCATGGCCTTTGTCATCACAATGTTCCATGATACCTTTCTTCACAATTCTAGATGACCACTGTCATCACAATGCCCCATGACAGATGTCATCACAATTCGCCATGGTCCTTGTCATCACAATGCTCCATGAACTGTGTCATCACAAGGTTCCAGGACACTTGTCATCACAAAGTTCCATGATCACTTTCATCACAATGCTCCATGAACCCTGTCATCTCAATGCTCCATAGCCTTTGTATTCACAATGCTCCATGGTCCCTGTAATCACAGTGCTCCATGACCCCTTTCATCACAATGCTCCAAGACCGCTGTCATCACAATGCCCCATGACGCCTGCCATCACAAATCTCCAAGGCCTCTCTTACCAAAAAGCACCGTGATCCCTCTCAGCACAATGTTCCATGACACTTTTCATCACAATGCTCCATGGGCACTCTCAGCACAATGCTCCATGCCCTTGTCATCAAAATGCTCCAGAACTCTTGTCATCATAATGCTCCATGCCAATGTCATCAAAATGCCCCATGACACTTGTCATCACAATGCTCCATGGCCTTTGTCATCACAATGCTCCATGACCCCTGTCATCACAAAGTTCTCTGCCCATATCATCACAAGGTTCCTTGTCACCTTTAATCACAATGCTCCATGCCCTTTCATCACAATGCTCCAGAATTCTTGTCATCGCAATGTTCCTTGACCGTGTCATCACAATGCTCCATGACCCTTGTCATCACAAAGCTCCATGACCCCTGTCATCACAAAGATCCATGACTCCTTTCCTCACAGTGCTCCAGTACACTTTTCATCACAATGCTCCATGCCATTGTCAGCACAGTGTTCCTTGGACCCTGTCATCAAAATGCTCCATCCCCTTTTCATCACAATGCCCCAGATATCCTATCATTACAATGCTCCATGCCCGTGTCAACACAATGCTCCATGACCCCTGACATCAAAATTCTTTATGAGCCTTGTTATCAGAATGTTCCATGACCCCTGTTATCAAAATGGTCCATGACCATTGCGATCACAATGCTGCATGATACATTTTATCCCAATTCTCTGTGACCGCTGTCATCACAATGCTCCAGGACAATTTTCATCACAATGCTCCATGCCCCCTGTCATCACAGTGCCCCATAACCCCTGTAATCACAATGCTCCATGACCCTGTCATCACAATGCTACATGACACCTGTCATCACATTGTTCCATGGCCTATGTATTCACAATGCTCCATGGACACTGTAATCACACTGCTCCATGTTCCCTTTCAACACAATGCTCCATGACCCCTGTCATCACAACGTTCCATGAAAGTTGTCATCAAAATGCTCCATGACCAAAAAAATAAAAAAAATAAAAAAATAAAAAAAAAAAAAAAAAAAAAAAAAAAATGCTGCATGACCCCGCTCACCACAAGTTTCCCTGCCCTTGTCATCACAATGCTCCATGACCCATGTAATCACAATGGTACATGGCCTTGTCATCACAATGCTCCATGGTCTCTTTCATCACCATGCTCCATGGTCTTTCTCATCACAATGCTCTATGACCCCTGTCATCACAATGCTCCACGCCGTTGTCATCACAATGCTCCATGGCCCCTGTAATCACAATGCTCCATTCACTTTTCATCACAATGCTCCAGAACCCTTGTCCTCATAATGCTCCATTCCCGTGTCATCCCATTGCTCAATGACACTTGTCATCAAAATGTTCCTTGGCCTTTGTCATCACAGTGCTCCATGATACCTTTAATCAAAATTCTACATCACCACTGTCATCACAATGCAAGATGACCAATGTCATCACAATGCCCCATGACACGTGTCATCACAATTCGCCTTGGCCCTTGTCATCTCAATGCTGTATGAACCGTGTCATCACTAGGTTCCAGGACACTTGTCATCACAGTGATCCATGACCACTTTCATCACAATGCTCCATGACCTCTCTTATCTCAATGCTCCATGGCCTTTGTATTCACAATGTTCTATTGTCCCGATAATCGCGTTGCTCCATGAACACTTTCATCACAATGCTCCTTGACCACTGTCACCATAATGCCCCATGACGTCTCTCATCACTGTGCTCCAAGGCCACTCTCATCAAAATGCTCCATGATCTGTGTCAGCACAATATTGCCTGACACTTGTCATCACAATGCTCCATGATCCCTGTAATCACAATGATCCCTGCCAATGTCATCACAATGCTCCATGTCTCCTGTAATCACAATGCTCCATGCCCTTGTCATCACAATGCTCCAGGTCTGTTGTCATTACCATGCTTCATGCCCGTGTCATCACAATGCTCCATGATTATTGTCTTCAAAATGCTCCATGGCCCATGTCATCACAGTGCTCTATGACCCCTGTCATCACAATGCTCTATGGCCTTTGTCATCACAATGCTCTGTGACCCCTGTCAACACAATGCCTGATGACCACTGTCATCAAAATGCTAAATGGCACTTGTCATCACAATGCTCTATGATGCCAGTCATCACTATTCTCCATGTCACTTGTTATCACAATGCTCCATGGCCCCTGTATGCACAGTGCTCCATGAACCGTTTCATCTCAATGCTCCATGACCTCACTAATCACAATGTTCCATGGCCCTTCTCATCACAGTGTTCCAAGCCTTTGTCATCACACTGCTCCATGGCACCTGTAATCACAATGCTCCATGCCCTTGTCATCACTGGGCTCCACAACTCTTGTCATTATACTGCTCCATGTCCATTTCATCACCATGCTCCATGACACTTGTCATCACAATTCGCCATGACCATTGTCATCACAATGCTCCATGAAACATGTCATCACAGGGTCCCAGGACACATGTCATCACAATGATCCATTACCACTTTCATCACAATGTTCCATGACCACTGTCATCTCAATGCTCCATGGCCTTTGTATTCACAATGCTCCATGGCCCCTGTAATCACAGTGCTCCATAACACCTTTCATCATAATGCTCCATGACCACTGCCATCTCAATGCCCCATGACGCCTGTCATCACAATTATCCAAGGCCCCTCTCATCACAATGCTCCATGACACTTGTCATCACATTGCTCCATAACACCTGTCATCACAGTGTTCTGTGCCCATGTCATCACAATGCTCCATGTCCCCTATAATCACAATGCTCCATGCCTTTTTCCTCACAATGCTCCAGAATTCTTGTCATCACAATGTTCCATGACCGTGGCATCACAGTGCTCCATGGCCCTTGTCATCACAATGCTCCAGAATTTTTGTCATCCCAATGTTCCATGACCGTGTCATCACAATGCCACATGACCCTGGTCATCACAGTTCTCCATGACCTTTGTCATCACAATGCTCTATGTCGGTTTTCATCACAATTCTCAATGACCACTTTAATCACTATGCTCGCTGACCATTTTCATCACATTTCTCTATTGTCATTACAATTCCCCATGGCCCCTTTCTTCACAATGCTCCATGATGCCTGTCATCACAATGCTCCATGGCTTTTGTTATCACAATGTTCCAGGACCAGTTTCATCACAATACTCCATCCCCCTTGTCATCATGGTGCACAATGAAACCTTTCATTACAATGCTCCATGACACTTGTCATCACAATGCTCCATGGCCTTTATCATCACAATGCTCCCAGGCACTTTTCATCACGATGTTCCATGAAAATTTTCATCACAATGCTCCATGACCATTGTCATCACAATAGTCCATACCCTTGTCAACACAATGCTGCATACTCCCTGTCATCACAATTCTCCATGACTGCGGTCACCACAATAATCCAGGACAATTTTCATAATAATGCTTCATGCCCCCAGTCATCACAGTGCTCCATGATACCTTTCATCACAATTCCTAGATGATCAATGTCATGACAATGCCCCATGTCACCTGTCATCACAATTCGCTATGACCCTTGTCCTCACAATACTCGATGAACCGTGTCATCACAGTGTGCCAGGACACATGTCATCACAATGATCCATGACTACTTTCATCACAATGCCCCAATACACCTGTCATCACAATGCTCCATGGCTCCTGTTATCATATTGCTCCATGATCTCTTTCATCACAATGTTCCATGACCACTGTCATCACCATGCTTCATGACGCCTGTCATCTCAGTGCTCCATGACCCCTTTCATCACAATGCTCCATGAACCCAGTCATCACAATGTTCCCTGCCCTTTTCATCACAATGCTCCATGGGCACTCTCATCACAATGCTCCATGCCAATGTCATCAAAATGCCCCATGACACTTGTCATCACAATGCTCCATGGCCTTTGTCATCACAATGTTCCATGATACCTTTCTTCACAATTCTAGATGACCACTGTCATCACAATGCCCCATGACAGATGTCATCACAATTCGCCATGGTCCTTGTCATCACAATGCTCCATGAACTGTGTCATCACAAGGTTCCAGGACACTTGTCATCACAAAGTTCCATGATCACTTTCATCACAATGCTCCATGAACCCTGTCATCTCAATGCTCCATAGCCTTTGTATTCACAATGCTCCATGGTCCCTGTAATCACAGTGCTCCATGACCCCTTTCATCACAATGCTCCAAGACCGCTGTCATCACAATGCCCCATGACGCCTGCCATCACAAATCTCCAAGGCCTCTCTTACCAAAAAGCACCGTGATCCCTCTCAGCACAATGTTCCATGACACTTTTCATCACAATGCTCCATGGGCACTCTCAGCACAATGCTCCATGCCCTTGTCATCAAAATGCTCCAGAACTCTTGTCATCATAATGCTCCATGCCAATGTCATCAAAATGCCCCATGACACTTGTCATCACAATGCTCCATGGCCTTTGTCATCACAATGCTCCATGACCCCTGTCATCACAAAGTTCTCTGCCCATATCATCACAAGGTTCCTTGTCACCTTTAATCACAATGCTCCATGCCCTTTCATCACAATGCTCCAGAATTCTTGTCATCGCAATGTTCCTTGACCGTGTCATCACAATGCTCCATGACCCTTGTCATCACAAAGCTCCATGACCCCTGTCATCACAAAGATCCATGACTCCTTTCCTCACAGTGCTCCAGTACACTTTTCATCACAATGCTCCATGCCATTGTCAGCACAGTGTTCCTTGGACCCTGTCATCAAAATGCTCCATCCCCTTTTCATCACAATGCCCCAGATATCCTATCATTACAATGCTCCATGCCCGTGTCAACACAATGCTCCATGACCCCTGACATCAAAATGCTTTATGAGCCTTGTTATCAGAATGTTCCATGACCCCTGTTATCAAAATGGTCCATGACCATTGCGATCACAATGCTGCATGATACATTTTATCCCAATTCTCTGTGACCGCTGTCATCACAATGCTCCAGGACAATTTTCATCACAATGCTCCATGCCCCCTGTCATCACAGTGCCCCATAACCCCTGTAATCACAATGCTCCATGACCCTGTCATCACAATGCTACATGACACCTGTCATCACATTGTTCCATGGCCTATGTATTCACAATGCTCCATGGACACTGTAATCACACTGCTCCATGTTCCCTTTCAACACAATGCTCCATGACCCCTGTCATCACAACGTTCCATGAAAGTTGTCATCAAAATGCTCCATGACCAAAAAAATAAAAAAAATAAAAAAATAAAAAAAAAAAAAAAAAAAAAAAAAAAATGCTGCATGACCCCGCTCACCACAAGTTTCCCTGCCCTTGTCATCACAATGCTCCATGACCCATGTAATCACAATGGTACATGGCCTTGTCATCACAATGCTCCATGGTCTCTTTCATCACCATGCTCCATGGTCTTTCTCATCACAATGCTCTATGACCCCTGTCATCACAATGCTCCACGCCGTTGTCATCACAATGCTCCATGGCCCCTGTAATCACAATGCTCCATTCACTTTTCATCACAATGCTCCAGAACCCTTGTCCTCATAATGCTCCATTCCCGTGTCATCCCATTGCTCAATGACACTTGTCATCAAAATGTTCCTTGGCCTTTGTCATCACAGTGCTCCATGATACCTTTAATCAAAATTCTACATCACCACTGTCATCACAATGCAAGATGACCAATGTCATCACAATGCCCCATGACACGTGTCATCACAATTCGCCTTGGCCCTTGTCATCTCAATGCTGTATGAACCGTGTCATCACTAGGTTCCAGGACACTTGTCATCACAGTGATCCATGACCACTTTCATCACAATGCTCCATGACCTCTCTTATCTCAATGCTCCATGGCCTTTGTATTCACAATGTTCTATTGTCCCGATAATCGCGTTGCTCCATGAACACTTTCATCACAATGCTCCTTGACCACTGTCACCATAATGCCCCATGACGTCTCTCATCACTGTGCTCCAAGGCCACTCTCATCAAAATGCTCCATGATCTGTGTCAGCACAATATTGCCTGACACTTGTCATCACAATGCTCCATGATCCCTGTAATCACAATGATCCCTGCCAATGTCATCACAATGCTCCATGTCTCCTGTAATCACAATGCTCCATGCCCTTGTCATCACAATGCTCCAGGTCTGTTGTCATTACCATGCTTCATGCCCGTGTCATCACAATGCTCCATGATTATTGTCTTCAAAATGCTCCATGGCCCATGTCATCACAGTGCTCCATGACCCCTGTCATCACAATGCTCTATGGCCTTTGTCATCACAATGCTCTGTGACCCCTGTCAACACAATGCCTGATGACCACTGTCATCAAAATGCTAAATGGCACTTGTCATCACAATGCTCTATGATGCCTGTCATCACTATTCTCCATGTCACTTGTTATCACAATGCTCCATGGCCCCTGTATGCACAGTGCTCCATGAACCGTTTCATCTCAATGCTCCATGACCTCACTCATCACAATGCCCCTTGACCCCTGTAATCACAATGTTCCATGGCCCTTGTCATCACAGTGCTCCAAGCCTTTGTCATCACACTGCTCCATGGCACCTGTAATCACAATGCTCCATGCCCTTGTCATCACTGGGCTCCACAACTCTTGTCATTATACTGCTCCATGTCCATTTCATCACCATGCTCCATGACACTTGTCCTCACAATTCGCCATGACCATTGTCATCACAATGCTCCATGAAACATGTCATCACAGGGTCCCAGGACACATGTCATCACAATGATCCATTACCACTTTCATCACAATGTTCCATGACCACTGTCATCTCAATGCTCCATGGCCTTTGTATTCACAATGCTCCATGGCCCCTGTAATCACAGTGCTCCATAACACCTTTCATCATAATGCTCCATGACCACTGCCATCTCAATGCCCCATGACGCCTGTCATCACAATACTCCAAGGCCCCTCTCATCACAATGCTCCATGACACTTGTCATCACATTGCTCCATAACACCTGTCATCACAGTGTTCCGTGCCCATGTCATCACAATGCTCCATGTCCCCTATAATCACAATGCTCCATGCCTTTTTCCTCACAATGCTCCAGAATTCTTGTCATCACAATGTTCCATGACCGTGGCATCACAGTGCTCCATGGCCCTTGTCATCACAATGCTCCAGAATTTTTGTCATCACAATGTTCCATGACCGTGTCATCACAATGCCACATGACCCTGGTCATCACAGTTCTCCATGACCTTTGTCATCACAATGCTCTATGTCGGTTTTCATCACAATTCTCAATGACCACTTTAATCACTATGCTCGCTGACCATTTTCATCACATTTCTCTATTGTCATTACAATTCCCCATGGCCCCTTTCTTCACAATGCTCCATGATGCCTGTCATCACAATGCCCCATGGCTTTTGTTATCACAATGTTCCAGGACCAGTTTCATCACAATACTCCATCCCCCTTGTCATCATGGTGCACAATGAAACCTTTCATTACAATGCTCCATGACACTTGTCATCACAATGCTCCATGGCCTTTATCATCACAATGCTCCCAGGCACTTTTCATCACGATATTCCATGAAAATTTTCATCACAATGCTCCATGACCATTGTCATCACAATAGTCCATACCCTTGTCAACACAATGCTGCATACTCCCTGTCATCACAATTCTCCATGACTGCGGTCACCACAATAATCCAGGACAATTTTCATAATGATGCTTCATGCCCCCAGTCATCACAGTGCTCCATGATACCTTTCATCACAATTCCTAGATGATCAATGTCATGACAATGCCCCATGTCACCTGTCATCACAATTCGCTATGACCCTTGTCCTCACAATACTCGATGAACCGTGTCATCACAGTGTTCCAGGACACATGTCATCACAATGATCCATGACTACTTTCATCACAATGCCCCAATACACCTGTCATCACAATGCTTCATGGCTCCTGTTATCATATTGCTCCATGATCTCTTTCATCACAATGTTCCATGACCACTGTCATCACCATGCTTCATGACGCCTGTCATCTCAGTGCTCCATGGCCCCTTTCATCACAATGCTCCATGAACCCAGTCATCACAATGTTCCCTGCCCTTTTCATCACAATGCTCCATGGGCACTCTCATCAAAATGCCCCATGACACTTGTCATCACAATGCTCCATGGCCTTTGTCATCACAATGTTCCATGGCCCCTGTCATCACAGTGCTCCATGATACCTTTCATCACAATTCTAGATGACCACTGTCATCACAATGCCCCATGACAGATGTCATCACAATTCGCCATGGTCCTTTTCATCGCAATGCTCCATGAATCGTGTCATCACAATGTTCCAGGACAGTTGTCATCACAAAGTTCCATGATCACTTTCATCACAATGCTCCATGAACCCTGTCATCTCAATGCTCCATAGCCTTTGTATTCACAATGCTCCATGGTCCCTGTAATCACAGTGCTCCATGACCCCTTTCATCACAATGCTCCAAGACCGCTGTCATCACAATGCCCCATGACGCCTGCCATCACAAATCTCCAAGGCCTCTCTTACCAAAAAGCACCGTGATCCCTCTCAGCACAATGTTCCATGACACTTTTCATCACAATGCTCCATGGGCACTCTCAGCACAATGCTCCATGCCCTTGTCATCAAAATGCTCCAGAACTCTTGTCATCATAATGCTCCATGCCAATGTCATCAAAATGCCCCATGACACTTGTCATCACAATGCTCCATGGCCTTTGTCATCACAATGCTCCATGACCCCTGTCATCACAAAGTTCTCTGCCCATATCATCACAAGGTTCCTTGTCACCTTTAATCACAATGCTCCATGCCCTTTCATCACAATGCTCCAGAATTCTTGTCATCGCAATGTTCCTTGACCGTGTCATCACAATGCTCCATGACCCTTGTCATCACAAAGCTCCATGACCCCTGTCATCACAATGATCCATGACTCCTTTCCTCACAGTGCTCCAGTACACTTTTCATCACAATGCTCCATGCCATTGTCAGCACAGTGTTCCTTGGACCCTGTCATCAAAATGCTCCATCCCCTTTTCATCACAATGCCCCAGATATCCTATCATTACAATGCTCCATGCCCGTGTCAACACAATGCTCCATGACCCCTGACATCAAAATGCTTTATGAGCCTTGTTATCAGAATGTTCCATGACCCCTGTTATCAAAATGATCCATGACCGTTGCGATCACTATGCTGCATGATATATTTTATCCCAATTCTCTGTGACCGCTGTCATCACAATGCTCCAGGACAATTTTCATCACAATGCTCCATGCCCCCTGTCATCACAGTGCCCCATAAACCCTGTAATCACAATGCTCCATGACCCTGTCATCACAATGCTACATGACACCTGTCATCCATTGTTCCATGGCCTATGTATTCACAATGCTCCATGGACACTGTAATCACACTGCTCCATGTTCCCTTTCAACACAATGCTCCATGACTCCTGTCATCACAACGTTCCATGAAAGTTGTCATCAAAATGCTCCATGACCCCGCTCACCACAAGTTTCCCTGCCCTTGTCATCACAATGCTCCATGACCCATGTAATCACAATGGTACATGGCCTTGTCATCACAATGCTCCATGGTCTCTTTCATCACCATGCTCCATGGTCTTTCTCATCACAATGCTCTATGACCCCTGTCATCACAATGCTCCACGCCGTTGTCATCACAATGCTCCATGGCCCCTGTAATCACAATGCTCCATTCACTTTTCATCACAATGCTCCAGAACCCTTGTCCTCATAATGCTCCATTCCCGTGTCATCCCATTGCTCAATGACACTTGTCATCAAAATGTTCCTTGGCCTTTGTCATCACAGTGCTCCATGATACCTTTAATCAAAATTCTACATCACCACTGTCATCACAATGCAAGATGACCAATGTCATCACAATGCCCCATGACACGTCTCATCACAATTCGCCTTGGCCCTTGTCATCTCAATGCTGTATGAACCGTGTCATCACTAGGTTCCAGGACACTTGTCATCACAGTGATCCATGACCACTTTCATCACAATGCTCCATGACCTCTCTTATCTCAATGCTCCATGGCCTTTGTATTCACAATGTTCTATTGTCCCGATAATCGCGTTGCTCCATGAACACTTTCATCACAATGCTCCTTGACCACTGTCACCATAATGCCCCATGACGTCTCTCATCACTGTGCTCCAAGGCCACTCTCATCAAAATGCTCCATGATCTGTGTCAGCACAATATTGCCTGACACTTGTCATCACAATGCTCCATGATCCCTGTAATCACAATGATCCCTGCCAATGTCATCACAATGCTCCATGTCTCCTGTAATCACAATGCTCCATGCCCTTGTCATCACAATGCTCCAGGTCTGTTGTCATTACCATGCTTCATGCCCGTGTCATCACAATGCTCCATGATTATTGTCTTCAAAATGCTCCATGGCCCATGTCATCACAGTGCTCCATGACCCCTGTCATCACAATGCTCTATGGCCTTTGTCATCACAATGCTCTGTGACCCCTGTCAACACAATGCCTGATGACCACTGTCATCAAAATGCTAAATGGCACTTGTCATCACAATGCTCTATGATGCCTGTCATCACTATTCTCCATGTCACTTGTTATCACAATGCTCCATGGCCCCTGTATGCACAGTGCTCCATGAACCGTTTCATCTCAATGCTCCATGACCTCACTCATCACAATGTTCCATGGCCCTTGTCATCACAGTGCTCCAAGCCTTTGTCATCACACTGCTCCATGGCACCTGTAATCACAATGCTCCATGCCCTTGTCATCACTGGGCTCCACAACTCTTGTCATTATACTGCTCCATGTCCATTTCATCACCATGCTCCATGACACTTGTCATCACAATTCGCCATGACCATTGTCATCACAATGCTCCATGAAACATGTCATCACAGGGTCCCAGGACACATGTCATCACAATGATCCATTACCACTTTCATCACAATGTTCCATGACCACTGTCATCTCAATGCTCCATGGCCTTTGTATTCACAATGCTCCATGGCCCCTGTAATCACAGTGCTCCATAACACCTTTCATCATAATGCTCCATGACCACTGCCATCTCAATGCCCCATGACGCCTGTCATCACAATACTCCAAGGCCCCTCTCATCACAATGCTCCATGACACTTGTCATCACATTGCTCCATAACACCTGTCATCACAGTGTTCCGTGCCCATGTCATCACAATGCTCCATGTCCCCTATAATCACAATGCTCCATGCCTTTTTCCTCACAATGCTCCAGAATTCTTATCATCACAATGTTCCATGACCGTGGCATCACAGTGCTCCATGGCCCTTGTCATCACAATGCTCCAGAATTTTTGTCATCACAATGTTCGATAACCGTGTCACCACAATGCCACATGACCCTGGTCATTACAGTTCTCCATGACCTTTGTCATCACAATGCTCTATGTCGGTTTTCATCACAATTCTCAATGACCACTTTAATCACTATGCTCGCTGACCATTTTCATCACATTTCTCTATTATCATTACAATTCCCCATGGCCCCTTTCTTCACAATGCTCCATGATGCCTGTCATCACAATGCTCCATGGCTTTTGTTATCACAATGTTCCAGGACCAGTTTCATCACAATACTCCATCCCCCTTGTCATCATGGTGCACAATGAAACCTTTCATTACAATGCTCCATGACACTTGTCATCACAATGCTCCATGGCCTTTATCATCACAATGCTCCCAGGCACTTTTCATCACGATGTTCCATGAAAATTTTCATCACAATGCTCCATGACCATTGTCATCACAATAGTCCATACCCTTGTCAACACAATGCTGCATACTCCCTGTCATCACAATTCTCCATGACTGCGGTCACCACAATAATCCAGGACAATTTTCATAATAATGCTTCATGCCCCCAGTCATCACAGTGCTCCATGATACCTTTCATCACAATTCCTAGATGATCAATGTCATGACAATGCCCCATGTCACCTGTCATCACAATTCGCTATGACCCTTGTCATCACAATACTCGATGAACCGTGTCATCACAGTGTGCCAGGACACATGTCATCACAATGATCCATGACTACTTTCATCACAATGCCCCAATACACCTGTCATCACAATGCTCCATGGCTCCTGTTATCATATTGCTCCATGATCTCTTTCATCACAATGTTCCATGACCACTGTCATCACCATGCTTCATGACGCCTGTCATCTCAGTGCTCCATGGCCCCTTTCATCACAATGCTCCATGAACCCAGTCATCACAATGTTCCCTGCCCTTTTCATCACAATGCTCCATGGGCACTCTCATCACAATGCTCCATGCCAATGTCATCAAAATGCCCCATGACACTTGTCATCACAATGCTCCATGGCCTTTGTCATCACAATGTTCCATGGCCCCTATCATCACAGTGCTCCATGATACCTTTCTTCACAATTCTAGATGACCACTGTCATCACAATGCCCCATGACAGATGTCATCACAATTTGCCATGGTCCTTGTCATCACAATGCTCCATGAACCGTGGCATCACAAGGTTCCAGGACACTTGTCATCACAAAGTTCCATGATCACTTTCATCACAATGCTCCATGAACCCTGTCATCTCAATGCTCCATAGCCTTTGTATTCACAATGCTCCATGGTCCCTGTAATCACAGTGCTCCATGACCCCTTTCATCACAATGCTCCAAGACCGCTGTCATCACAATGCCCCATGACGCCTGCCATCACAAATCTCCAAGGCCTCTCTTACCAAAAAGCACCGTGATCCCTCTCAGCACAATGTTCCATGACACTTTTCATCACAATGCTCCATGGGCACTCTCAGCACAATGCTCCATGCCCTTGTCATCAAAATGCTCCAGAACTCTTGTCATCATAATGCTCCATGCCAATGTCATCAAAATGCCCCATGACACTTGTCATCACAATGCTCCATGGCCTTTGTCATCACAATGCTCCATGACCCCTGTCATCACAAAGTTCTCTGCCCATATCATCACAAGGTTCCTTGTCACCTTTAATCACAATGCTCCATGCCCTTTCATCACAATGCTCCAGAATTCTTGTCATCGCAATGTTCCTTGACCGTGTCATCACAATGCTCCATGACCCTTGTCATCACAAAGCTCCATGACCCCTGTCATCACAATGATCCATGACTCCTTTCCTCACAGTGCTCCAGTACACTTTTCATCACAATGCTCCATGCCATTGTCAGCACAGTGTTCCTTGGACCCTGTCATCAAAATGCTCCATCCCCTTTTCATCACAATGCCCCAGATATCCTATCATTACAATGCTCCATGCCCGTGTCAACACAATGCTCCATGACCCCTGACATCAAAATGCTTTATGAGCCTTGTTATCAGAATGTTCCATGACCCCTGTTATCAAAATGATCCATGACCGTTGCGATCACAATGCTGCATGATACATTTTATCCCAATTCTCTGTGACCGCTGTCATCACAATGCTCCAGGACAATTTTCATCACAATGCTCTATGCCCCCTGTCATCACAGTGCCCCATAACCCCTGTAATCACAATGCTCCATGACCCTGTCATCACAATGCTACATGACACCTGTCATCACATTGTTCCATGGCCTATGTATTCACAATGCTCCATGGACACTGTAATCACACTGCTCCATGTTCCCTTTCAACACAATGCTCCATGACCCCTGTCATCACAACGTTCCATGAAAGTTGTCATCAAAATGCTCCATGACCCCGCTCACCACAAGTTTCCCTGCCCTTGTCATCACAATGCTCCATGACCCATGTAATCACAATGGTACATGGCCTTGTCATCACAATGCTCCATGGTCTCTTTCATCACCATGCTCCATGGTCTTTCTCATCACAATGCTCTATGACCCCTGTCATCACAATGCTCCACGCCGTTGTCATCACAATGCTCCATGGTCCCTGTAATCACAATGCTCCATTCACTTTTCATCACAATGCTCCAGAACCCTTGTCCTCATAATGCTCCATTCCCGTGTCATCCCGTTGCTCAATGACACTTGTCATCAAAATGTTCCTTGGCCTTTGTCATCACAGTGCTCCATGATACCTTTAATCAAAATTCTACATCACCACTGTCATCACAATGCAAGATGACCAATGTCATCACAATGCCCCATGACACGTGTCATCACAATTCGCCTTGGCCCTTGTCATCTCAATGCTGTATGAACCGTGTCATCACTAGGTTCCAGGACACTTGTCATCACAGTGATCCATGACCACTTTCATCACAATGCTCCATGACCTCTCTTATCTCAATGCTCCATGGCCTTTGTATTCACAATGTTCTATTGTCCCGATAATCGCGTTGCTCCATGAACACTTTCATCACAATGCTCCTTGACCACTGTCACCATAATGCCCCATGACGTCTCTCATCACTGTGCTCCAAGGCCACTCTCATCAAAATGCTCCATGATCTGTGTCAGCACAATATTGCCTGACACTTGTCATCACAATGCTCCATGATCCCTGTAATCACAATGATCCCTGCCAATGTCATCACAATGCTCCATGTCTCCTGTAATCACAATGCTCCATGCCCTTGTCATCACAATGCTCCAGGTCTGTTGTCATTACCATGCTTCATGCCCGTGTCATCACAATGCTCCATGATTATTGTCTTCAAAATGCTCCATGGCCCATGTCATCACAGTGCTCCATGACCCCTGTCATCACAATGCTCTATGGCCTTTGTCATCACAATGCTCTGTGACCCCTGTCAACACAATGCCTGATGACCACTGTCATCAAAATGCTAAATGGCACTTGTCATCACAATGCTCTATGATGCCTGTCATCACTATTCTCCATGTCACTTGTTATCACAATGCTCCATGGCCCCTGTATGCACAGTGCTCCATGAACTGTTTCATCTCAATGCTCCATGACCTCACTCATCACAATGCCCCTTGACCCCTGTAATCACAATGTTCCATGGCCCTTGTCATCACAGTGCTCCAAGCCTTTGTCATCACACTGCCCCATGGCACCTGTAATCACAATGCTCCATGCCCTTGTCATCACTGGGCTCCACAACTCTTGTCATTATACTGCTCGATTTCCATTTCATCACCATGCTCCATGACACTTGTCATCACAATTCGCCATGACCATTGTCATCACAATGCTCCATGAAACATGTCATCACAGGGTCCCAGGACACATGTCATCACAATGATCCATTACCACTTTCATCACAATGTTCCATGACCACTGTCATCTCAATGCTCCATGGCCTTTGTATTCACAATGCTCCATGGCCCCTGTAATCACAGTGCTCCATAACACCTTTCATCATAATGCTCCATGACCACTGCCATCTCAATGCCCCATGACGCCTGTCATCACAATACTCCAAGGCCCCTCTCATCACAATGCTCCATGACACTTGTCATCACATTGCTCCATAACACCTGTCATCACAGTGTTCTGTGCCCATGTCATCACAATGCTCCATGTCCCCTATAATCACAATGCTCCATGCCTTTTTCCTCACAATGCTCCAGAATTCTTTTCATCACAATGTTCCATGACCGTGGCATCACAGTGCTCCATGGCCCTTGTCATCACAATGCTCCAGAATTTTTGTCATCACAATGTTCCATGACCGTGTCATCACAATGCCACATGACCCTGGTCATCACAGTTCTCCATGACCTTTGTCATCACAATGCTCTATGTCGGTTTTCATCACAATTCTCAATGACCACTTTAATCACTATGCTCGCTGACCATTTTCATCACATTTCTCTATTGTCATTACAATTCCCCATGGCCCCTTTCTTCACAATGCTCCATGATGCCTGTCATCACAATGCCCCATGGCTTTTGTTATCACAATGCTCCAGGACCAGTTTCATCACAATACTCCATCCCCCTTGTCATCATGGTGCACAATGAAACCTTTCATTACAATGCTCCATGACACTTGTCATCACAATGCTCCATGGCCTTTATCATCACAATGCTCCCAGGCAATTTTCATCACGATGTTCCATGAAAATTTTCATCACAATGCTCCATGACCATTGTCATCACAATAGTCCATACCCTTGTCAACACAATGCTGCATACTCCCTGTCATCCCAATTCTCCATGACTGCGGTCACCACAATAATCCAGGACAATTTTCATAATAATGCTTCATGCCCCCAGTCATCACAGTGCTCCATGATACCTTTCATCTCAATTCCTAGATGATCAATGTCATGACAATGCCCCATGTCACCTGTCATCACAATTCGCTATGACCCTTGTCATCACAATACTCGATGAACCGTGTCATCACAGTGTTCCAGGACACATGTCATCACAATGATCCATGACTACTTTCATCACAATGCCCCAATACACCTGTCATCACAATGCTCCATGGCTCCTGTTATCATATTGCTCCATGATCTCTTTCATCACAATGTTCCATGACCACTGTCATCACCATGCTTCATGACGCCTGTCATCTCAGTGCTCCATGGCCCCTTTCATCACAATGCTCCATGAACCCAGTCATCACAATGTTCCCTGCCCTTTTCATCACAATGCTCCATGGGCACTCTCATCAAAATGCCCCATGACACTTGTCATCACAATGCTCCATGGCCTTTGTCATCACAATGTTCCATGGCCCCTGTCATCACAGTGCTCCATGATACCTTTCATCACAATTCTAGATGACCACTGTCATCACAATGCCCCATGACAGATGTCATCACAATTCGCCATGGTCCTTGTCATCGCAATGCTCCTTGAATCGTGTCATCACAAAGTTCCAGGACACTTGTCATCACAAAGTTCCATGATCACTTTCATCACAATGCTCCATGAACCCTGTCATCTCAATGCTCCATAGCCTTTGTATTCACAATGCTCCATGGTCCCTGTAATCACAGTGCTCCATGACCCCTTTCATCACAATGCTCCAAGACCGCTGTCATCACAATGCCCCATGACGCCTGCCATCACAAATCTCCAAGGCCTCTCTTACCAAAAAGCACCGTGATCCCTCTCAGCACAATGTTCCATGACACTTTTCATCACAATGCTCCATGGGCACTCTCAGCACAATGCTCCATGCCCTTGTCATCAAAATGCTCCAGAACTCTTGTCATCATAATGCTCCATGCCAATGTCATCAAAATGCCCCATGACACTTGTCATCACAATGCTCCATGGCCTTTGTCATCACAATGCTCCATGACCCCTGTCATCACAAAGTTCTCTGCCCATATCATCACAAGGTTCCTTGTCACCTTTAATCACAATGCTCCATGCCCTTTCATCACAATGCTCCAGAATTCTTGTCATCGCAATGTTCCTTGACCGTGTCATCACAATGCTCCATGACCCTTGTCATCACAAAGCTCCATGACCCCTGTCATCACAATGATCCATGACTCCTTTCCTCACAGTGCTCCAGTACACTTTTCATCACAATGCTCCATGCCATTGTCAGCACAGTGTTCCTTGGACCCTGTCATCAAAATGCTCCATCCCCTTTTCATCACAATGCCCCAGATATCCTATCATTACAATGCTCCATGCCCGTGTCAACACAATGCTCCATGACCCCTGACATCAAAATGCTTTATGAGCCTTGTTATCAGAATGTTCCATGACCCCTGTTATCAAAATGATCCATGACCGTTGCGATCACAATGCTGCATGATACATTTTATCCCAATTCTCTGTGACCGCTGTCATCACAATGCTCCAGGACAATTTTCATCACAATGCTCTATGCCCCCTGTCATCACAGTGCCCCATAACCCCTGTAATCACAATGCTCCATGACCCTGTCATCACAATGCTACATGACACCTGTCATCACATTGTTCCATGGCCTATGTATTCACAATGCTCCATGGACACTGTAATCACACTGCTCCATGTTCCCTTTCAACACAATGCTCCATGACCCCTGTCATCACAACGTTCCATGAAAGTTGTCATCAAAATGCTCCATGACCCCGCTCACCACAAGTTTCCCTGCCCTTGTCATCACAATGCTCCATGACCCATGTAATCACAATGGTACATGGCCTTGTCATCACAATGCTCCATGGTCTCTTTCATCACCATGCTCCATGGTCTTTCTCATCACAATGCTCTATGACCCCTGTCATCACATTGCTCCACGCCGTTGTCATCACAATGCTCCATGGTCCCAGTAATCACAATGCTCCATTCACTTTTCATCACAATGCTCCAGAACCCTTGTCCTCATAATGCTCCATTCCCGTGTCATCCCGTTGCTCAATGACACTTGTCATCAAAATGTTCCTTGGCCTTTGTCATCACAGTGCTCCATGATACCTTTAATCAAAATTCTACATCACCACTGTCATCACAATGCAAGATGACCAATGTCATCACAATGCCCCATGACACGTGTCATCACAATTCGCCTTGGCCCTTGTCATCTCAATGCTGTATGAACCGTGTCATCACTAGGTTCCAGGACACTTGTCATCACAGTGATCCATGACCACTTTCATCACAATGCTCCATGACCTCTCTTATCTCAATGCTCCATGGCCTTTGTATTCACAATGTTCTATTGTCCCGATAATCGCGTTGCTCCATGAACACTTTCATCACAATGCTCCTTGACCACTGTCACCATAATGCCCCATGACGTCTCTCATCACTGTGCTCCAAGGCCACTCTCATCAAAATGCTCCATGATCTGTGTCAGCACAATATTGCCTGACACTTGTCATCACAATGCTCCATGATCCCTGTAATCACAATGATCCCTGCCAATGTCATCACAATGCTCCATGTCTCCTGTAATCACAATGCTCCATGCCCTTGTCATCACAATGCTCCAGGTCTGTTGTCATTACCATGCTTCATGCCCGTGTCATCACAATGCTCCATGATTATTGTCTTCAAAATGCTCCATGGCCCATGTCATCACAGTGCTCCATGACCCCTGTCATCACAATGCTCTATGGCCTTTGTCATCACAATGCTCTGTGACCCCTGTCAACACAATGCCTGATGACCACTGTCATCAAAATGCTAAATGGCACTTGTCATCACAATGCTCTATGATGCCTGTCATCACTATTCTCCATGTCACTTGTTATCACAATGGTCCATGGCCCCTGTATGCACAGTGCTCCATGAACTGTTTCATCTCAATGCTCCATGACCTCACTCATCACAATGCCCCTTGACCCCTGTAATCACAATGTTCCATGGCCCTTGTCATCACAGTGCTCCAAGCCTTTGTCATCACACTGCCCCATGGCACCTGTAATCACAATGCTCCATGCCCTTGTCATCACTGGGCTCCACAACTCTTGTCATTATACTGCTCCATTTCCATTTCATCACCATGCTCCATGACACTTGTCATCACAATTCGCCATGACCATTGTCATCACAATGCTCCATGAAACATGTCATCACAGGGTCCCAGGACACATGTCATCACAATGATCCATTACCACTTTCATCACAATGTTCCATGACCACTCTCATCTCAATGCTCCATGGCCTTTGTATTCACAATGCTCCATGGCCCCTGTAATCACAGTGCTCCATAACACCTTTCATCATAATGCTCCATGACCACTGCCATCTCAATGCCCCATGACGCCTGTCATCACAATACTCCAAGGCCCCTCTCATCACAATGCTCCATGACACTTGTCATCACATTGCTCCATAACACCTGTCATCACAGTGTTCTGTGCCCATGTCATCACAATGCTCCATGTCCCCTATAATCACAATGCTCCATGCCTTTTTCCTCACAATGCTCCAGAATTCTTGTCATCACAATGTTCCATGACCGTGCCATCACAGTGCTCCATGGCCCTTGTCATCACAATGCTCCAGAATTTTTGTCATCACAATGTTCCATGACCGTGTCATCACAATGCCACATGACCCTGGTCATCACAGTTCTCCATGACCTTTGTCATCACAATGCTCTATGTCGGTTTTCATCACAATTCTCAATGACCACTTTAATCACTATGCTCGCTGACCATTTTCATCACATTTCTCTATTGTCATTACAATTCCCCATGGCCCCTTTCTTCACAATGCTCCATGATGCCTGTCATCACAATGCCCCATGGCTTTTGTTATCACAATGCTCCAGGACCAGTTTCATCACAATATTCCATCCCCCTTGTCATCATGGTGCACAATGAAACCTTTCATTACAATGCTCCATGACACTTGTCATCACAATGCTCCATGGCCTTTATCATCACAATGCTCCCAGGCACTTTTCATCACGATGTTCCATGAAAATTTTCATCACAATGCTCCATGACCATTGTCATCACAATAGTCCATACCCTTGTCAACACAATGCTGCATACTCCCTGTCATCACAATTCTCCATGACTGCTGTCACCACAATAATCCAGGACAATTTTCATAATAATGCTTCATGCCCCCAGTCATCACAGTGCTCCATGATACCTTTCATCACAATTCCTAGATGATCAATGTCATGACAATGCCCCATGTCACCTGTCATCACAATTCGCTATGACCCTTGTCATCACAATACTCGATGAACCGTGTCATCACAGTGTGCCAGGACACATGTCATCACAATGATCCATGACTACTTTCATCACAATGCCCCAATACACCTGTCATCACAATGCTCCATGGCTCCTGTTATCATATTGCTCCATGATCTCTTTCATCACAATGTTCCATGACCACTGTCATCACCATGCTTCATGACGCCTGTCATCTCAGTGCTCCATGGCCCCTTTCATCACAATGCTCCATGAACCCAGTCATCACAATGTTCCCTGCCCTTTTCATCACAATGCTCCATGGGCACTCTCATCACAATGCTCCATGCCAATGTCATCAAAATGCCCCATGACACTTGTCATCACAATGGTCCATGGCCTTTGTCATCACAATGTTCCATGGCCCCTATCATCACAGTGCTCCATGATACCTTTCTTCACAATTCTAGATGACCACTGTCATCACAATGCCCCATGACAGATGTCATCACAATTCGCCATGGTCCTTGTCATCACAATGCTCCATGAACCGTGTCATCACAAGGTTCCAGGACACTTGTCATCACAAAGTTCCATGATCACTTTCATCACAATGCTCCATGAACCCTGTCATCTCAATGCTCCATAGCCTTTGTATTCACAATGCTCCATGGTCCCTGTAATCACAGTGCTCCATGACCCCTTTCATCACAATGCTCCAAGACCGCTGTCATCACAATGCCCCATGACGCCTGCCATCACAAATCTCCAAGGCCTCTCTTACCAAAAAGCACCGTGATCCCTCTCAGCACAATGTTCCATGACACTTTTCATCACAATGCTCCATGGGCACTCTCAGCACAATGCTCCATGCCCTTGTCATCAAAATGCTCCAGAACTCTTGTCATCATAATGCTCCATGCCAATGTCATCAAAATGCCCCATGACACTTGTCATCACAATGCTCCATGGCCTTTGTCATCACAATGCTCCATGACCCCTGTCATCACAAAGTTCTCTGCCCATATCATCACAAGGTTCCTTGTCACCTTTAATCACAATGCTCCATGCCCTTTCATCACAATGCTCCAGAATTCTTGTCATCGCAATGTTCCTTGACCGTGTCATCACAATGCTCCATGACCCTTGTCATCACAAAGCTCCATGACCCCTGTCATCACAATGATCCATGACTCCTTTCCTCACAGTGCTCCAGTACACTTTTCATCACAATGCTCCATGCCATTGTCAGCACAGTGTTCCTTGGACCCTGTCATCAAAATGCTCCATCCCCTTTTCATCACAATGCCCCAGATATCCTATCATTACAATGCTCCATGCCCGTGTCAACACAATGCTCCATGACCCCTGACATCAAAATGCTTTATGAGCCTTGTTATCAGAATGTTCCATGACCCCTGTTATCAAAATGATCCATGACCGTTGCGATCACTATGCTGCATGATATATTTTATCCCAATTCTCTGTGACCGCTGTCATCACAATGCTCCAGGACAATTTTCATCACAATGCTCCATGCCCCCTGTCATCACAGTGCCCCATAAACCCTGTAATCACAATGCTCCATGACCCTGTCATCACAATGCTACATGACACCTGTCATCACATTGTTCCATGGCCTATGTATTCACAATGCTCCATGGACACTGTAATCACACTGCTCCATGTTCCCTTTCAACACAATGCTCCATGACTCCTGTCATCACAACGTTCCATGAAAGTTGTCATCAAAATGCTCCATGACCCCGCTCACCACAAGTTTCCCTGCCCTTGTCATCACAATGCTCCATGACCCATGTAATCACAATGGTACATGGCCTTGTCATCACAATGCTCCATGGTCTCTTTCATCACCATGCTCCATGGTCTTTCTCATCACAATGCTCTATGACCCCTGTCATCACAATGCTCCACGCCGTTGTCATCACAATGCTCCATGGCCCCTGTAATCACAATGCTCCATTCACTTTTCATCACAATGCTCCAGAACCCTTGTCCTCATAATGCTCCATTCCCGTGTCATCCCATTGCTCAATGACACTTGTCATCAAAATGTTCCTTGGCCTTTGTCATCACAGTGCTCCATGATACCTTTAATCAAAATTCTACATCACCACTGTCATCACAATGCAAGATGACCAATGTCATCACAATGCCCCATGACACGTGTCATCACAATTCGCCTTGGCCCTTGTCATCTCAATGCTGTATGAACCGTGTCATCACTAGGTTCCAGGACACTTGTCATCACAGTGATCCATGACCACTTTCATCACAATGCTCCATGACCTCTCTTATCTCAATGCTCCATGGCCTTTGTATTCACAATGTTCTATTGTCCCGATAATCGCGTTGCTCCATGAACACTTTCATCACAATGCTCCTTGACCACTGTCACCATAATGCCCCATGACGTCTCTCATCACTGTGCTCCAAGGCCACTCTCATCAAAATGCTCCATGATCTGTGTCAGCACAATATTGCCTGACACTTGTCATCACAATGCTCCATGATCCCTGTAATCACAATGATCCCTGCCAATGTCATCACAATGCTCCATGTCTCCTGTAATCACAATGCTCCATGCCCTTGTCATCACAATGCTCCAGGTCTGTTGTCATTACCATGCTTCATGCCCGTGTCATCACAATGCTCCATGATTATTGTCTTCAAAATGCTCCATGGCCCATGTCATCACAGTGCTCCATGACCCCTGTCATCACAATGCTCTATGGCCTTTGTCATCACAATGCTCTATGTCGGTTTTCATCACAATTCTCAATGACCACTTTAATCACTATGCTCGCTGACCATTTTCATCACATTTCTCTATTGTCATTACAATTCCCCATGGCCCCTTTCTTCACAATGCTCCATGATGCCTGTCATCACAATGCTCCATGGCTTTTGTTATCACAATGTTCCAGGACCAGTTTCATCACAATACTCCATCCCCCTTGTCATCATGGTGCACAATGAAACCTTTCATTACAATGCTCCATTCACTTTTCATCACAATGCTCCAGAACCCTTGTCCTCATAATGCTCCATTCCCGTGTCATCCCATTGCTCAATGACACTTGTCATCAAAATGTTCCTTGGCCTTTGTCATCACAGTGCTCCATGATACCTTTAATCAAAATTCTACATCACCACTGTCATCACAATGCAAGATGACCAATGTCATCACAATGCCCCATGACACGTGTCATCACAATTCGCCTTGGCCCTTGTCATCTCAATGCTGTATGAACCGTGTCATCACTAGGTTCCAGGACACTTGTCATCACAGTGATCCATGACCACTTTCATCACAATGCTCCATGACCTCTCTTATCTCAATGCTCCATGGCCTTTGTATTCACAATGTTCTATTGTCCCGATAATCGCGTTGCTCCATGAACACTTTCATCACAATGCTCCTTGACCACTGTCACCATAATGCCCCATGACGTCTCTCATCACTGTGCTCCAAGGCCACTCTCATCAAAATGCTCCATGATCTGTGTCAGCACCATATTGCCTGACACTTGTCATCACAATGCTCCATGATCCCTGTAATCACAATGATCCCTGCCAATGTCATCACAATGCTCCATGTCTCCTGTAATCACAATGCTCCATGCCCTTGTCATCACAATGCTCCAGGTCTGTTGTCATTACCATGCTTCATGCCCGTGTCATCACAATGCTCCATGATTATTGTCTTCAAAATGCTCCATGGCCCATGTCATCACAGTGCTCCATGACCCCTGTCATCACAATGCTCTATGGCCTTTGTCATCACAATGCTCTGTGACCCCTGTCAACACAATGCCTGATGACCACTGTCATCAAAATGCTAAATGGCACTTGTCATCACAATGCTCTATGATGCCTGTCATCACTATTCTCCATGTCACTTGTTATCACAATGCTCCATGGCCCCTGTATGCACAGTGCTCCATGAACCGTTTCATCTCAATGCTCCATGACCTCACTCATCACAATGTTCCATGGCCCTTCTCATCACAGTGCTCCAAGCCTTTGTCATCACACTGCTCCATGGCACCTGTAATCACAATGCTCCATGCCCTTGTCATCACTGGGCTCCACAACTCTTGTCATTATACTGCTCCATGTCCATTTCATCACCATGCTCCATGACACTTGTCATCACAATTCGCCATGACCATTGTCATCACAATGCTCCATGAAACATGTCATCACAGGGTCCCAGGACACATGTCATCACAATGATCCATTACCACTTTCATCACAATGTTCCATGACCACTGTCATCTCAAAGCTCCATGGCCTTTGTATTCACAATGCTCCATGGCCCCTGTAATCACAGTGCTCCATAACACCTTTCATCATAATGCTCCATGACCACTGCCATCTCAATGCCCCATGACGCCTGTCATCACAATACTCCAAGGCCCCTCTCATCACAATGCTCCATGACACTTGTCATCACATTGCTCCATAACACCTGTCATCACAGTGTTCTGTGCCCATGTCATCACAATGCTCCATGTCCCCTATAATCACAATGCTCCATGCCTTTTTCCTCACAATGCTCCAGAATTCTTGTCATCACAATGTTCCATGACCGTGCCATCACAGTGCTCCATGGCCCTTGTCATCACAATGCTCCAGAATTTTTGTCATCACAATGTTCCATGACCGTGTCATCACAATGCCACATGACCCTGGTCATCACAGTTCTCCATGACCTTTGTCATCACAATGCTCTATGTCGGTTTTCATCACAATTCTCAATGACCACTTTAATCACTATGCTCGCTGACCATTTTCATCACATTTCTCTATTGTCATTACAATTCCCCATGGCCCCTTTCTTCACAATGCTCCATGATGCCTGTCATCACAATGCCCCATGGCTTTTGTTATCACAATGCTCCAGGACCAGTTTCATCACAATATTCCATCCCCCTTGTCATCATGGTGCACAATGAAACCTTTCATTACAATGCTCCATGACACTTGTCATCACAATGCTCCATGGCCTTTATCATCACAATGCTCCCAGGCACTTTTCATCACGATGTTCCATGAAAATTTTCATCACAATGCTCCATGACCATTGTCATCACAATAGTCCATACCCTTGTCAACACAATGCTGCATACTCCCTGTCATCACAATTCTCCATGACTGCTGTCACCACAATAATCCAGGACAATTTTCATAATAATGCTTCATGCCCCCAGTCATCACAGTGCTCCATGATACCTTTCATCACAATTCCTAGATGATCAATGTCATGACAATGCCCCATGTCACCTGTCATCACAATTCGCTATGACCCTTGTCATCACAATACTCGATGAACCGTGTCATCACAGTGTGCCAGGACACATGTCATCACAATGATCCATGACTACTTTCATCACAATGCCCCAATACACCTGTCATCACAATGCTCCATGGCTCCTGTTATCATATTGCTCCATGATCTCTTTCATCACAATGTTCCATGACCACTGTCATCACCATGCTTCATGACGCCTGTCATCTCAGTGCTCCATGGCCCCTTTCATCACAATGCTCCATGAACCCAGTCATCACAATGTTCCCTGCCCTTTTCATCACAATGCTCCATGGGCACTCTCATCACAATGCTCCATGCCAATGTCATCAAAATGCCCCATGACACTTGTCATCACAATGCTCCATGGCCTTTGTCATCACAATGTTCCATGGCCCCTATCATCACAGTGCTCCATGATACCTTTCTTCACAATTCTAGATGACCACTGTCATCACAATGCCCCATGACAGATGTCATCACAATTCGCCATGGTCCTTGTCATCACAATGCTCCATGAACTGTGTCATCACAAGGTTCCAGGACACTTGTCATCACAAAGTTCCATGATCACTTTCATCACAATGCTCCATGAACCCTGTCATCTCAATGCTCCATAGCCTTTGTATTCACAATGCTCCATGGTCCCTGTAATCACAGTGCTCCATGACCCCTTTCATCACAATGCTCCAAGACCGCTGTCATCACAATGCCCCATGACGCCTGCCATCACAAATCTCCAAGGCCTCTCTTACCAAAAAGCACCGTGATCCCTCTCAGCACAATGTTCCATGACACTTTTCATCACAATGCTCCATGGGCACTCTCAGCACAATGCTCCATGCCCTTGTCATCAAAATGCTCCAGAACTCTTGTCATCATAATGCTCCATGCCAATGTCATCAAAATGCCCCATGACACTTGTCATCACAATGCTCCATGGCCTTTGTCATCACAATGCTCCATGACCCCTGTCATCACAAAGTTCTCTGCCCATATCATCACAAGGTTCCTTGTCACCTTTAATCACAATGCTCCATGCCCTTTCATCACAATGCTCCAGAATTCTTGTCATCGCAATGTTCCTTGACCGTGTCATCACAATGCTCCATGACCCTTGTCATCACAAAGCTCCATGACCCCTGTCATCACAATGATCCATGACTCCTTTCCTCACAGTGCTCCAGTACACTTTTCATCACAATGCTCCATGCCATTGTCAGCACAGTGTTCCTTGGACCCTGTCATCAAAATGCTCCATCCCCTTTTCATCACAATGCCCCAGATATCCTATCATTACAATGCTCCATGCCCGTGTCAACACAATGCTCCATGACCCCTGACATCAAAATGCTTTATGAGCCTTGTTATCAGAATGTTCCATGACCCCTGTTATCAAAATGATCCATGACCGTTGCGATCACTATGCTGCATGATATATTTTATCCCAATTCTCTGTGACCGCTGTCATCACAATGCTCCAGGACAATTTTCATCACAATGCTCCATGCCCCCTGTCATCACAGTGCCCCATAAACCCTGTAATCACAATGCTCCATGACCCTGTCATCACAATGCTACATGACACCTGTCATCACATTGTTCCATGGCCTATGTATTCACAATGCTCCATGGACACTGTAATCACACTGCTCCATGTTCCCTTTCAACACAATGCTCCATGACTCCTGTCATCACAACGTTCCATGAAAGTTGTCATCAAAATGCTCCATGACCCCGCTCACCACAAGTTTCCCTGCCCTTGTCATCACAATGCTCCATGACCCATGTAATCACAATGGTACATGGCCTTGTCATCACAATGCTCCATGGTCTCTTTCATCACCATGCTCCATGGTCTTTCTCATCACAATGCTCTATGACCCCTGTCATCACAATGCTCCACGCCGTTGTCATCACAATGCTCCATGGCCCCTGTAATCACAATGCTCCATTCACTTTTCATCACAATGCTCCAGAACCCTTGTCCTCATAATGCTCCATTCCCGTGTCATCCCATTGCTCAATGACACTTGTCATCAAAATGTTCCTTGGCCTTTGTCATCACAGTGCTCCATGATACCTTTAATCAAAATTCTACATCACCACTGTCATCACAATGCAAGATGACCAATGTCATCACAATGCCCCATGACACGTCTCATCACAATTCGCCTTGGCCCTTGTCATCTCAATGCTGTATGAACCGTGTCATCACTAGGTTCCAGGACACTTGTCATCACAGTGATCCATGACCACTTTCATCACAATGCTCCATGACCTCTCTTATCTCAATGCTCCATGGCCTTTGTATTCACAATGTTCTATTGTCCCGATAATCGCGTTGCTCCATGAACACTTTCATCACAATGCTCCTTGACCACTGTCACCATAATGCCCCATGACGTCTCTCATCACTGTGCTCCAAGGCCACTCTCATCAAAATGCTCCATGATCTGTGTCAGCACAATATTGCCTGACACTTGTCATCACAATGCTCCATGATCCCTGTAATCACAATGATCCCTGCCAATGTCATCACAATGCTCCATGTCTCCTGTAATCACAATGCTCCATGCCCTTGTCATCACAATGCTCCAGGTCTGTTGTCATTACCATGCTTCATGCCCGTGTCATCACAATGCTCCATGATTATTGTCTTCAAAATGCTCCATGGCCCATGTCATCACAGTGCTCCATGACCCCTGTCATCACAATGCTCTATGGCCTTTGTCATCACAATGCTCTATGTCGGTTTTCATCACAATTCTCAATGACCACTTTAATCACTATGCTCGCTGACCATTTTCATCACATTTCTCTATTGTCATTACAATTCCCCATGGCCCCTTTCTTCACAATGCTCCATGATGCCTGTCATCACAATGCTCCATGGCTTTTGTTATCACAATGTTCCAGGACCAGTTTCATCACAATACTCCATCCCCCTTGTCATCATGGTGCACAATGAAACCTTTCATTACAATGCTCCATTCACTTTTCATCACAATGCTCCAGAACCCTTGTCCTCATAATGCTCCATTCCCGTGTCATCCCATTGCTCAATGACACTTGTCATCAAAATGTTCCTTGGCCTTTGTCATCACAGTGCTCCATGATACCTTTAATCAAAATTCTACATCACCACTGTCATCACAATGCAAGATGACCAATGTCATCACAATGCCCCATGACACGTCTCATCACAATTCGCCTTGGCCCTTGTCATCTCAATGCTGTATGAACCGTGTCATCACTAGGTTCCAGGACACTTGTCATCACAGTGATCCATGACCACTTTCATCACAATGCTCCATGACCTCTCTTATCTCAATGCTCCATGGCCTTTGTATTCACAATGTTCTATTGTCCCGATAATCGCGTTGCTCCATGAACACTTTCATCACAATGCTCCTTGACCACTGTCACCATAATGCCCCATGACGTCTCTCATCACTGTGCTCCAAGGCCACTCTCATCAAAATGCTCCATGATCTGTGTCAGCACCATATTGCCTGACACTTGTCATCACAATGCTCCATGATCCCTGTAATCACAATGATCCCTGCCAATGTCATCACAATGCTCCATGTCTCCTGTAATCACAATGCTCCATGCCCTTGTCATCACAATGCTCCAGGTCTGTTGTCATTACCATGCTTCATGCCCGTGTCATCACAATGCTCCATGATTATTGTCTTCAAAATGCTCCATGGCCCATGTCATCACAGTGCTCCATGACCCCTGTCATCACAATGCTCTATGGCCTTTGTCATCACAATGCTCTGTGACCCCTGTCAACACAATGCCTGATGACCACTGTCATCAAAATGCTAAATGGCACTTGTCATCACAATGCTCTATGATGCCTGTCATCACTATTCTCCATGTCACTTGTTATCACAATGCTCCATGGCCCCTGTATGCACAGTGCTCCATGAACCGTTTCATCTCAATGCTCCATGACCTCACTCATCACAATGTTCCATGGCCCTTGTCATCACAGTGCTCCAAGCCTTTGTCATCACACTGCTCCATGGCACCTGTAATCACAATGCTCCATGCCCTTGTCATCACTGGGCTCCACAACTCTTGTCATTATACTGCTCCATGTCCATTTCATCACCATGCTCCATGACACTTGTCATCACAATTCGCCATGACCATTGTCATCACAATGCTCCATGAAACATGTCATCACAGGGTCCCAGGACACATGTCATCACAATGATCCATTACCACTTTCATCACAATGTTCCATGACCACTGTCATCTCAAAGCTCCATGGCCTTTGTATTCACAATGCTCCATGGCCCCTGTAATCACAGTGCTCCATAACACCTTTCATCATAATGCTCCATGACCACTGCCATCTCAATGCCCCATGACGCCTGTCATCACAATACTCCAAGGCCCCTCTCATCACAATGCTCCATGACACTTGTCATCACATTGCTCCATAACACCTGTCATCACAGTGTTCTGTGCCCATGTCATCACAATGCTCCATGTCCCCTATAATCACAATGCTCCATGCCTTTTTCCTCACAATGCTCCAGAATTCTTGTCATCACAATGTTCCATGACCGTGCCATCACAGTGCTCCATGGCCCTTGTCATCACAATGCTCCAGAATTTTTGTCATCACAATGTTCCATGACCGTGTCATCACAATGCCACATGACCCTGGTCATCACAGTTCTCCATGACCTTTGTCATCACAATGCTCTATGTCGGTTTTCATCACAATTCTCAATGACCACTTTAATCACTATGCTCGCTGACCATTTTCATCACATTTCTCTATTGTCATTACAATTCCCCATGGCCCCTTTCTTCACAATGCTCCATGATGCCTGTCATCACAATGCCCCATGGCTTTTGTTATCACAATGCTCCAGGACCAGTTTCATCACAATATTCCATCCCCCTTGTCATCATGGTGCACAATGAAACCTTTCATTACAATGCTCCATGACACTTGTCATCACAATGCTCCATGGCCTTTATCATCACAATGCTCCCAGGCACTTTTCATCACGATGTTCCATGAAAATTTTCATCACAATGCTCCATGACCATTGTCATCACAATAGTCCATACCCTTGTCAACACAATGCTGCATACTCCCTGTCATCACAATTCTCCATGACTGCTGTCACCACAATAATCCAGGACAATTTTCATAATAATGCTTCATGCCCCCAGTCATCACAGTGCTCCATGATACCTTTCATCACAATTCCTAGATGATCAATGTCATGACAATGCCCCATGTCACCTGTCATCACAATTCGCTATGACCCTTGTCATCACAATACTCGATGAACCGTGTCATCACAGTGTGCCAGGACACATGTCATCACAATGATCCATGACTACTTTCATCACAATGCCCCAATACACCTGTCATCACAATGCTCCATGGCTCCTGTTATCATATTGCTCCATGATCTCTTTCATCACAATGTTCCATGACCACTGTCATCACCATGCTTCATGACGCCTGTCATCTCAGTGCTCCATGGCCCCTTTCATCACAATGCTCCATGAACCCAGTCATCACAATGTTCCCTGCCCTTTTCATCACAATGCTCCATGGGCACTCTCATCACAATGCTCCATGCCAATGTCATCAAAATGCCCCATGACACTTGTCATCACAATGCTCCATGGCCTTTGTCATCACAATGTTCCATGGCCCCTATCATCACAGTGCTCCATGATACCTTTCTTCACAATTCTAGATGACCACTGTCATCACAATGCCCCATGACAGATGTCATCACAATTCGCCATGGTCCTTGTCATCACAATGCTCCATGAACTGTGTCATCACAAGGTTCCAGGACACTTGTCATCACAAAGTTCCATGATCACTTTCATCACAATGCTCCATGAACCCTGTCATCTCAATGCTCCATAGCCTTTGTATTCACAATGCTCCATGGTCCCTGTAATCACAGTGCTCCATGACCCCTTTCATCACAATGCTCCAAGACCGCTGTCATCACAATGCCCCATGACGCCTGCCATCACAAATCTCCAAGGCCTCTCTTACCAAAAAGCACCGTGATCCCTCTCAGCACAATGTTCCATGACACTTTTCATCACAATGCTCCATGGGCACTCTCAGCACAATGCTCCATGCCCTTGTCATCAAAATGCTCCAGAACTCTTGTCATCATAATGCTCCATGCCAATGTCATCAAAATGCCCCATGACACTTGTCATCACAATGCTCCATGGCCTTTGTCATCACAATGCTCCATGACCCCTGTCATCACAAAGTTCTCTGCCCATATCATCACAAGGTTCCTTGTCACCTTTAATCACAATGCTCCATGCCCTTTCATCACAATGCTCCAGAATTCTTGTCATCGCAATGTTCCTTGACCGTGTCATCACAATGCTCCATGACCCTTGTCATCACAAAGCTCCATGACCCCTGTCATCACAATGATCCATGACTCCTTTCCTCACAGTGCTCCAGTACACTTTTCATCACAATGCTCCATGCCATTGTCAGCACAGTGTTCCTTGGACCCTGTCATCAAAATGCTCCATCCCCTTTTCATCACAATGCCCCAGATATCCTATCATTACAATGCTCCATGCCCGTGTCAACACAATGCTCCATGACCCCTGACATCAAAATGCTTTATGAGCCTTGTTATCAGAATGTTCCATGACCCCTGTTATCAAAATGATCCATGACCGTTGCGATCACTATGCTGCATGATATATTTTATCCCAATTCTCTGTGACCGCTGTCATCACAATGCTCCAGGACAATTTTCATCACAATGCTCCATGCCCCCTGTCATCACAGTGCCCCATAAACCCTGTAATCACAATGCTCCATGACCCTGTCATCACAATGCTACATGACACCTGTCATCACATTGTTCCATGGCCTATGTATTCACAATGCTCCATGGACACTGTAATCACACTGCTCCATGTTCCCTTTCAACACAATGCTCCATGACTCCTGTCATCACAACGTTCCATGAAAGTTGTCATCAAAATGCTCCATGACCCCGCTCACCACAAGTTTCCCTGCCCTTGTCATCACAATGCTCCATGACCCATGTAATCACAATGGTACATGGCCTTGTCATCACAATGCTCCATGGTCTCTTTCATCACCATGCTCCATGGTCTTTCTCATCACAATGCTCTATGACCCCTGTCATCACAATGCTCCACGCCGTTGTCATCACAATGCTCCATGGCCCCTGTAATCACAATGCTCCATTCACTTTTCATCACAATGCTCCAGAGCCCTTGTCCTCATAATGCTCCATTCCCGTGTCATCCCATTGCTCAATGACACTTGTCATCAAAATGTTCCTTGGCCTTTGTCATCACAGTGCTCCATGATACCTTTAATCAAAATTCTACATCACCACTGTCATCACAATGCAAGATGACCAATGTCATCACAATGCCCCATGACACGTCTCATCACAATTCGCCTTGGCCCTTGTCATCTCAATGCTGTATGAACCGTGTCATCACTAGGTTCCAGGACACTTGTCATCACAGTGATCCATGACCACTTTCATCACAATGCTCCATGACCTCTCTTATCTCAATGCTCCATGGCCTTTGTATTCACAATGTTCTATTGTCCCGATAATCGCGTTGCTCCATGAACACTTTCATCACAATGCTCCTTGACCACTGTCACCATAATGCCCCATGACGTCTCTCATCACTGTGCTCCAAGGCCACTCTCATCAAAATGCTCCATGATCTGTGTCAGCACAATATTGCCTGACACTTGTCATCACAATGCTCCATGATCCCTGTAATCACAATGATCCCTGCCAATGTCATCACAATGCTCCATGTCTCCTGTAATCACAATGCTCCATGCCCTTGTCATCACAATGCTCCAGGTCTGTTGTCATTACCATGCTTCATGCCCGTGTCATCACAATGCTCCATGATTATTGTCTTCAAAATGCTCCATGGCCCATGTCATCACAGTGCTCCATGACCCCTGTCATCACAATGCTCTATGGCCTTTGTCATCACAATGCTCTGTGACCCCTGTCAACACAATGCCTGATGACCACTGTCATCAAAATGCTAAATGGCACTTGTCATCACAATGCTCTATGATGCCTGTCATCACTATTCTCCATGTCACTTGTTATCACAATGCTCCATGGCCCCTGTATGCACAGTGCTCCATGAACCGTTTCATCTCAATGCTCCATGACCTCACTCATCACAATGTTCCATGGCCCTTCTCATCACAGTGCTCCAAGCCTTTGTCATCACACTGCTCCATGGCACCTGTAATCACAATGCTCCATGCCCTTGTCATCACTGGGCTCCACAACTCTTGTCATTATACTGCTCCATGTCCATTTCATCACCATGCTCCATGACACTTGTCATCACAATTCGCCATGACCATTGTCATCACAATGCTCCATGAAACATGTCATCACAGGGTCCCAGGACACATGTCATCACAATGATCCATTACCACTTTCATCACAATGTTCCATGACCACTGTCATCTCAATGCTCCATGGCCTTTGTATTCACAATGCTCCATGGCCCCTGTAATCACAGTGCTCCATAACACCTTTCATCATAATGCTCCATGACCACTGCCATCTCAATGCCCCATGACGCCTGTCATCACAATACTCCAAGGCCCCTCTCATCACAATGCTCCATGACACTTGTCATCACATTGCTCCATAACACCTGTCATCACAGTGTTCTGTGCCCATGTCATCACAATGCTCCATGTCCCCTATAATCACAATGCTCCATGCCTTTTTCCTCACAATGCTCCAGAATTCTTGTCATCACAATGTTCCATGACCGTGGCATCACAGTGCTCCATGGCCCTTGTCATCACAATGCTCCAGAATATTTGTCATCACAATGCTCCATGGCCTTTGTCATCACAATGTTCCATGGCCCCTGTCATCACAGTGCTCCATGATACCTTTCATCACAATTCTAGATGACCACTGTCATCACAATGCCCCATGACAGATGTCATCACAATTCGCCATGGTCCTTGTCATCGCAATGCTCTATGAATCGTGTCATCACAAAGTTCCAGGACACTTGTCATCACAAAGTTCCATGATCACTTTCATCACAATGCTCCATGAACCCTGTCATCTCAATGCTCCATAGCCTTTGTATTCACAATGCTCCATGGTCCCTGTAATCACAGTGCTCCATGACCCCTTTCATCACAATGCTCCAAGACCGCTGTCATCACAATGCCCCATGACGCCTGCCATCACAAATCTCCAAGGCCTCTCTTACCAAAAAGCACCGTGATCCCTCTCAGCACAATGTTCCATGACACTTTTCATCACAATGCTCCATGGGCACTCTCAGCACAATGCTCCATGCCCTTGTCATCAAAATGCTCCAGAACTCTTGTCATCATAATGCTCCATGCCAATGTCATCAAAATGCCCCATGACACTTGTCATCACAATGCTCCATGGCCTTTGTCATCACAATGCTCCATGACCCCTGTCATCACAAAGTTCTCTGCCCATATCATCACAAGGTTCCTTGTCACCTTTAATCACAATGCTCCATGCCCTTTCATCACAATGCTCCAGAATTCTTGTCATCGCAATGTTCCTTGACCGTGTCATCACAATGCTCCATGACCCTTGTCATCACAAAGCTCCATGACCCCTGTCATCACAATGATCCATGACTCCTTTCCTCACAGTGCTCCAGTACACTTTTCATCACAATGCTCCATGCCATTGTCAGCACAGTGTTCCTTGGACCCTGTCATCAAAATGCTCCATCCCCTTTTCATCACAATGCCCCAGATATCCTATCATTACAATGCTCCATGCCCGTGTCAACACAATGCTCCATGACCCCTGACATCAAAATGCTTTATGAGCCTTGTTATCAGAATGTTCCATGACCCCTGTTATCAAAATGATCCATGACCGTTGCGATCACAATGCTGCATGATACATTGTATCCCAATTCTCTGTGACCGCTGTCATCACAATGCTCCAGGACAATTTTCATCACAATGCTCTATGCCCCCTGTCATCACAGTGCCCCATAACCCCTGTAATCACAATGCTCCATGACCCTGTCATCACAATGCTACATGACACCTGTCATCACATTGTTCCATGGCCTATGTATTCACAATGCTCCATGGACACTGTAATCACACTGCTCCATGTTCCCTTTCAACACAATGCTCCATGACTCCTGTCATCACAACGTTCCATGAAAGTTGTCATCAAAATGCTCCATGACCCCGCTCACCACAAGTTTCCCTGCCCTTGTCATCACAATGCTCCATGACCCATGTAATCACAATGGTACATGGCCTTGTCATCACAATGCTCCATGGTCTCTTTCATCACCATGCTCCATGGTCTTTCTCATCACAATGCTCTATGACCCCTGTCATCACAATGCTCCACGCCGTTGTCATCACAATGCTCCATGGCCCCTGTAATCACAATGCTCCATTCACTTTTCATCACAATGCTCCAGAGCCCTTGTCCTCATAATGCTCCATTCCCGTGTCATCCCATTGCTCAATGACACTTGTCATCAAAATGTTCCTTGGCCTTTGTCATCACAGTGCTCCATGATACCTTTAATCAAAATTCTACATCACCACTGTCATCACAATGCAAGATGACCAATGTCATCACAATGCCCCATGACACGTCTCATCACAATTCGCCTTGGCCCTTGTCATCTCAATGCTGTATGAACCGTGTCATCACTAGGTTCCAGGACACTTGTCATCACAGTGATCCATGACCACTTTCATCACAATGCTCCATGACCTCTCTTATCTCAATGCTCCATGGCCTTTGTATTCACAATGTTCTATTGTCCCGATAATCGCGTTGCTCCATGAACACTTTCATCACAATGCTCCTTGACCACTGTCACCATAATGCCCCATGACGTCTCTCATCACTGTGCTCCAAGGCCACTCTCATCAAAATGCTCCATGATCTGTGTCAGCACAATATTGCCTGACACTTGTCATCACAATGCTCCATGATCCCTGTAATCACAATGATCCCTGCCAATGTCATCACAATGCTCCATGTCTCCTGTAATCACAATGCTCCATGCCCTTGTCATCACAATGCTCCAGGTCTGTTGTCATTACCATGCTTCATGCCCGTGTCATCACAATGCTCCATGATTATTGTCTTCAAAATGCTCCATGGCCCATGTCATCACAGTGCTCCATGACCCCTGTCATCACAATGCTCTATGGCCTTTGTCATCACAATGCTCTGTGACCCCTGTCAACACAATGCCTGATGACCACTGTCATCAAAATGCTAAATGGCACTTGTCATCACAATGCTCTATGATGCCTGTCATCACTATTCTCCATGTCACTTGTTATCACAATGCTCCATGGCCCCTGTATGCACAGTGCTCCATGAACCGTTTCATCTCAATGCTCCATGACCTCACTCATCACAATGTTCCATGGCCCTTCTCATCACAGTGCTCCAAGCCTTTGTCATCACACTGCTCCATGGCACCTGTAATCACAATGCTCCATGCCCTTGTCATCACTGGGCTCCACAACTCTTGTCATTATACTGCTCCATGTCCATTTCATCACCATGCTCCATGACACTTGTCATCACAATTCGCCATGACCATTGTCATCACAATGCTCCATGAAACATGTCATCACAGGGTCCCAGGACACATGTCATCACAATGATCCATTACCACTTTCATCACAATGTTCCATGACCACTGTCATCTCAATGCTCCATGGCCTTTGTATTCACAATGCTCCATGGCCCCTGTAATCACAGTGCTCCATAACACCTTTCATCATAATGCTCCATGACCACTGCCATCTCAATGCCCCATGACGCCTGTCATCACAATACTCCAAGGCCCCTCTCATCACAATGCTCCATGACACTTGTCATCACATTGCTCCATAACACCTGTCATCACAGTGTTCTGTGCCCATGTCATCACAATGCTCCATGTCCCCTATAATCACAATGCTCCATGCCTTTTTCCTCACAATGCTCCAGAATTCTTGTCATCACAATGTTCCATGACCGTGGCATCACAGTGCTCCATGGCCCTTGTCATCACAATGCTCCAGAATATTTGTCATCACAATGCTCCATGGCCTTTGTCATCACAATGTTCCATGGCCCCTGTCATCACAGTGCTCCATGATACCTTTCATCACAATTCTAGATGACCACTGTCATCACAATGCCCCATGACAGATGTCATCACAATTCGCCATGGTCCTTGTCATCGCAATGCTCTATGAATCGTGTCATCACAAAGTTCCAGGACACTTGTCATCACAAAGTTCCATGATCACTTTCATCACAATGCTCCATGAACCCTGTCATCTCAATGCTCCATAGCCTTTGTATTCACAATGCTCCATGGTCCCTGTAATCACAGTGCTCCATGACCCCTTTCATCACAATGCTCCAAGACCGCTGTCATCACAATGCCCCATGACGCCTGCCATCACAAATCTCCAAGGCCTCTCTTACCAAAAAGCACCGTGATCCCTCTCAGCACAATGTTCCATGACACTTTTCATCACAATGCTCCATGGGCACTCTCAGCACAATGCTCCATGCCCTTGTCATCAAAATGCTCCAGAACTCTTGTCATCATAATGCTCCATGCCAATGTCATCAAAATGCCCCATGACACTTGTCATCACAATGCTCCATGGCCTTTGTCATCACAATGCTCCATGACCCCTGTCATCACAAAGTTCTCTGCCCATATCATCACAAGGTTCCTTGTCACCTTTAATCACAATGCTCCATGCCCTTTCATCACAATGCTCCAGAATTCTTGTCATCGCAATGTTCCTTGACCGTGTCATCACAATGCTCCATGACCCTTGTCATCACAAAGCTCCATGACCCCTGTCATCACAATGATCCATGACTCCTTTCCTCACAGTGCTCCAGTACACTTTTCATCACAATGCTCCATGCCATTGTCAGCACAGTGTTCCTTGGACCCTGTCATCAAAATGCTCCATCCCCTTTTCATCACAATGCCCCAGATATCCTATCATTACAATGCTCCATGCCCGTGTCAACACAATGCTCCATGACCCCTGACATCAAAATGCTTTATGAGCCTTGTTATCAGAATGTTCCATGACCCCTGTTATCAAAATGATCCATGACCGTTGCGATCACAATGCTGCATGATACATTGTATCCCAATTCTCTGTGACCGCTGTCATCACAATGCTCCAGGACAATTTTCATCACAATGCTCTATGCCCCCTGTCATCACAGTGCCCCATAACCCCTGTAATCACAATGCTCCATGACCCTGTCATCACAATGCTACATGACACCTGTCATCACATTGTTCCATGGCCTATGTATTCACAATGCTCCATGGACACTGTAATCACACTGCTCCATGTTCCCTTTCAACACAATGCTCCATGACCCCTGTCATCAAAACGTTCCATGAAAGTTGTCATCAAAATGCTCCATGACCCCGCTCACCACAAGTTTCCCTGCCCTTGTCATCACAATGCTCCATGACCCATGTAATCACAATGGTACATGGCCTTGTCATCACAATGCTCCATGGTCTCTTTCATCACCATGCTCCATGGTCTTTCTCATCACAATGCTCTATGACCCCTGTCATCACATTGCTCCACGCCGTTGTCATCACAATGCTCCATGGTCCCTGTAATCACAATGCTCCATTCACTTTTCATCACAATGCTCCAGAACCCTTGTCCTCATAATGCTCCATTCCCGTGTCATCCCGTTGCTCAATGACACTTGTCATCAAAATGTTCCTTGGCCTTTGTCATCACAGTGCTCCATGATACCTTTAATCAAAATTCTACATCACCACTGTCATCACAATGCAAGATGACCAATGTCATCACAATGCCCCATGACACGTGTCATCACAATTCGCCTCGGCCCTTGTCATCTCAATGCTGTATGAACCGTGTCATCACTAGGTTCCAGGACACTTGTCATCACAGTGATCCATGACCACTTTCATCACAATGCTCCATGACCTCTCTTATCTCAATGCTCCATGGCCTTTGTATTCACAATGTTCTATTGTCCCGATAATCGCGTTGCTCCATGAACACTTTCATCACAATGCTCCTTGACCACTGTCACCATAATGCCCCATGACGTCTCTCATCACTGTGCTCCAAGGCCACTCTCATCAAAATGCTCCATGATCTGTGTCAGCACAATATTGCTGACACTTGTCATCACAATGCTCCATGATCCCTGTAATCACAATGATCCCTGCCAATGTCATCACAATGCTCCATGTCTCCTGTAATCACAATGCTCCATGCCCTTGTCATCACAATGCTCCAGGTCTGTTGTCATTACCATGCTTCATGCCCGTGTCATCACAATGCTCCATGATTATTGTCTTCAAAATGCTCCATGGCCCATGTCATCACAGTGCTCCATGACCCCTGTCATCACAATGCTCTATGGCCTTTGTCATCACAATGCTCTGTGACCCCTGTCAACACAATGCCTGATGACCACTGTCATCAAAATGCTAAATGGCACTTGTCATCACAATGCTCTATGATGCCTGTCATCACTATTCTCCATGTCACTTGTTATCACAATGCTCCATGGCCCCTGTATGCACAGTGCTCCATGAACTATTTCATCTCAATGCTCCATGACCTCACTCATCACAATGCCCCTTGACCCCTGTAATCACAATGTTCCATGGCCCTTGTCATCACAGTGCTCCAAGCCTTTGTCATCACACTGCCCCATGGCACCTGTAATCACAATGCTCCATGCCCTTGTCATCACTGGGCTCCACAACTCTTGTCATTATACTGCTCCATTTCCATTTCATCACCATGCTCCATGACACTTGTCATCACAATTCGCCATGACCATTGTCATCACAATGCTCCATGAAACATGTCATCACAGGGTCCCAGGACACATGTCATCACAATGATCCATTACCACTTTCATCACAATGTTCCATGACCACTCTCATCTCAATGCTCCATGGCCTTTGTATTCACAATGCTCCATGGCCCCTGTAATCACAGTGCTCCATAACACCTTTCATCATAATGCTCCATGACCACTGCCATCTCAATGCCCCATGACGCCTGTCATCACAATACTCCAAGGCCCCTCTCATCACAATGCTCCATGACACTTGTCATCACATTGCTCCATAACACCTGTCATCACAGTGTTCTGTGCCCATGTCATCACAATGCTCCATGTCCCCTATAATCACAATGCTCCATGCCTTTTTCCTCACAATGCTCCAGAATTCTTGTCATCACAATGTTCCATGACCGTGCCATCACAGTGCTCCATGGCCCTTGTCATCACAATGCTCCAGAATTTTTGTCATCACAATGTTCCATGACCGTGTCATCACAATGCCACATGACCCTGGTCATCACAGTTCTCCATGACCTTTGTCATCACAATGCTCTATGTCGGTTTTCATCACAATTCTCAATGACCACTTTAATCACTATGCTCGCTGACCATTTTCATCACATTTCTCTATTGTCATTACAATTCCCCATGGCCCCTTTCTTCACAATGCTCCATGATGCCTGTCATCACAATGCCCCATGGCTTTTGTTATCACAATGCTCCAGGACCAGTTTCATCACAATATTCCATCCCCCTTGTCATCATGGTGCACAATGAAACCTTTCATTACAATGCTCCATGACACTTGTCATCACAATGCTCCATGGCCTTTATCATCACAATGCTCCCAGGCACTTTTCATCACGATGTTCCATGAAAATTTTCATCACAATGCTCCATGACCATTGTCATCACAATAGTCCATACCCTTGTCAACACAATGCTGCATACTCCCTGTCATCACAATTCTCCATGACTGCTGTCACCACAATAATCCAGGACAATTTTCATAATAATGCTTCATGCCCCCAGTCATCACAGTGCTCCATGATACCTTTCATCACAATTCCTAGATGATCAATGTCATGACAATGCCCCATGTCACCTGTCATCACAATTCGCTATGACCCTTGTCATCACAATACTCGATGAACCGTGTCATCACAGTGTGCCAGGACACATGTCATCACAATGATCCATGACTACTTTCATCACAATGCCCCAATACACCTGTCATCACAATGCTCCGTGGCTCCTGTTATCATATTGCTCCATGATCTCTTTCATCACAATGTTCCATGACCACTGTCATCACCATGCTTCATGACGCCTGTCATCTCAGTGCTCCATGGCCCCTTTCATCACAATGCTCCATGAACCCAGTCATCACAATGTTCCCTGCCCTTTTCATCACAATGCTCCATGGGCACTCTCATCACAATGCTCCATGCCAATGTCATCAAAATGCCCCATGACACTTGTCATCACAATGCTCCATGGCCTTTGTCATCACAATGTTCCATGGCCCCTATCATCACAGTGCTCCATGATACCTTTCTTCACAATTCTAGATGACCACTGTCATCACAATGCCCCATGACAGATGTCATCACAATTCGCCATGGTCCTTGTCATCACAATGCTCCATGAACCGTGTCATCACAAGGTTCCAGGACACTTGTCATCACAAAGTTCCATGATCACTTTCATCACAATGCTCCATGAACCCTGTCATCTCAATGCTCCATAGCCTTTGTATTCACAATGCTCCATGGTCCCTGTAATCACAGTGCTCCATGACCCCTTTCATCACAATGCTCCAAGACCGCTGTCATCACAATGCCCCATGACGCCTGCCATCACAAATCTCCAAGGCCTCTCTTACCAAAAAGCACCGTGATCCCTCTCAGCACAATGTTCCATGACACTTTTCATCACAATGCTCCATGGGCACTCTCAGCACAATGCTCCATGCCCTTGTCATCAAAATGCTCCAGAACTCTTGTCATCATAATGCTCCATGCCAATGTCATCAAAATGCCCCATGACACTTGTCATCACAATGCTCCATGGCCTTTGTCATCACAATGCTCCATGACCCCTGTCATCACAAAGTTCTCTGCCCATATCATCACAAGGTTCCTTGTCACCTTTAATCACAATGCTCCATGCCCTTTCATCACAATGCTCCAGAATTCTTGTCATCGCAATGTTCCTTGACCGTGTCATCACAATGCTCCATGACCCTTGTCATCACAAAGCTCCATGACCCCTGTCATCACAATGATCCATGACTCCTTTCCTCACAGTGCTCCAGTACACTTTTCATCACAATGCTCCATGCCATTGTCAGCACAGTGTTCCTTGGACCCTGTCATCAAAATGCTCCATCCCCTTTTCATCACAATGCCCCAGATATCCTATCATTACAATGCTCCATGCCCGTGTCAACACAATGCTCCATGACCCCTGACATCAAAATGCTTTATGAGCCTTGTTATCAGAATGTTCCATGACCCCTGTTATCAAAATGATCCATGACCGTTGCGATCACTATGCTGCATGATATATTTTATCCCAATTCTCTGTGACCGCTGTCATCACAATGCTCCAGGACAATTTTCATCACAATGCTCCATGCCCCCTGTCATCACAGTGCCCCATAACCCCTGTAATCACAATGCTCCATGACCCTGTCATCACAATGCTACATGACACCTGTCATCACATTGTTCCATGGCCTATGTATTCACAATGCTCCATGGACACTGTAATCACACTGCTCCATGTTCCCTTTCAACACAATGCTCCATGACTCCTGTCATCACAACGTTCCATGAAAGTTGTCATCAAAATGCTCCATGACCCCGCTCACCACAAGTTTCCCTGCCCTTGTCATCACAATGCTCCATGACCCATGTAATCACAATGGTACATGGCCTTGTCATCACAATGCTCCATGGTCTCTTTCATCACCATGCTCCATGGTCTTTCTCATCACAATGCTCTATGACCCCTGTCATCACAATGCTCCACGCCATTGTCATCACAATGCTCCATGGCCCCTGTAATCACAATGCTCCATTCACTTTTCATCACAATGCTCCAGAACCCTTGTCCTCATAATGCTCCATTCCCGTGTCATCCCATTGCTCAATGACACTTGTCATCAAAATGTTCCTTGGCCTTTGTCATCACAGTGCTCCATGATACCTTTAATCAAAATTCTACATCACCACTGTCATCACAATGCAAGATGACCAATGTCATCACAATGCCCCATGACACGTCTCATCACAATTCGCCTTGGCCCTTGTCATCTCAATGCTGTATGAACCGTGTCATCACTAGGTTCCAGGACACTTGTCATCACAGTGATCCATGACCACTTTCATCACAATGCTCCATGACCTCTCTTATCTCAATGCTCCATGGCCTTTGTATTCACAATGTTCTATTGTCCCGATAATCGCGTTGCTCCATGAACACTTTCATCACAATGCTCCTTGACCACTGTCACCATAATGCCCCATGACGTCTCTCATCACTGTGCTCCAAGGCCACTCTCATCAAAATGCTCCATGATCTGTGTCAGCACAATATTGCCTGACACTTGTCATCACAATGCTCCATGATCCCTGTAATCACAATGATCCCTGCCAATGTCATCACAATGCTCCATGTCTCCTGTAATCACAATGCTCCATGCCCTTGTCATCACAATGCTCCAGGTCTGTTGTCATTACCATGCTTCATGCCCGTGTCATCACAATGCTCCATGATTATTGTCTTCAAAATGCTCCATGGCCCATGTCATCACAGTGCTCCATGACCCCTGTCATCACAATGCTCTATGGCCTTTGTCATCACAATGCTCTGTGACCCCTGTCAACACAATGCCTGATGACCACTGTCATCAAAATGCTAAATGGCACTTGTCATCACAATGCTCTATGATGCCTGTCATCACTATTCTCCATGTCACTTGTTATCACAATGCTCCATGGCCCCTGTATGCACAGTGCTCCATGAACCGTTTCATCTCAATGCTCCATGACCTCACTCATCACAATGTTCCATGGCCCTTGTCATCACAGTGCTCCAAGCCTTTGTCATCACACTGCTCCATGGCACCTGTAATCACAATGCTCCATGCCCTTGTCATCACTGGGCTCCACAACTCTTGTCATTATACTGCTCCATGTCCATTTCATCACCATGCTCCATGACACTTGTCATCACAATTCGCCATGACCATTGTCATCACAATGCTCCATGAAACATGTCATCACAGGGTCCCAGGACACATGTCATCACAATGATCCATTACCACTTTCATCACAATGTTCCATGACCACTGTCATCTCAAAGCTCCATGGCCTTTGTATTCACAATGCTCCATGGCCCCTGTAATCACAGTGCTCCATAACACCTTTCATCATAATGCTCCATGACCACTGCCATCTCAATGCCCCATGACGCCTGTCATCACAATACTCCAAGGCCCCTCTCATCACAATGCTCCATGACACTTGTCATCACATTGCTCCATAACACCTGTCATCACAGTGTTCTGTGCCCATGTCATCACAATGCTCCATGTCCCCTATAATCACAATGCTCCATGCCTTTTTCCTCACAATGCTCCAGAATTCTTGTCATCACAATGTTCCATGACCGTGCCATCACAGTGCTCCATGGCCCTTGTCATCACAATGCTCCAGAATTTTTGTCATCACAATGTTCCATGACCGTGTCATCACAATGCCACATGACCCTGGTCATCACAGTTCTCCATGACCTTTGTCATCACAATGCTCTATGTCGGTTTTCATCACAATTCTCAATGACCACTTTAATCACTATGCTCGCTGACCATTTTCATCACATTTCTCTATTGTCATTACAATTCCCCATGGCCCCTTTCTTCACAATGCTCCATGATGCCTGTCATCACAATGCCCCATGGCTTTTGTTATCACAATGCTCCAGGACCAGTTTCATCACAATATTCCATCCCCCTTGTCATCATGGTGCACAATGAAACCTTTCATTACAATGCTCCATGACACTTGTCATCACAATGCTCCATGGCCTTTATCATCACAATGCTCCCAGGCACTTTTCATCACGATGTTCCATGAAAATTTTCATCACAATGCTCCATGACCATTGTCATCACAATAGTCCATACCCTTGTCAACACAATGCTGCATACTCCCTGTCATCACAATTCTCCATGACTGCTGTCACCACAATAATCCAGGACAATTTTCATAATAATGCTTCATGCCCCCAGTCATCACAGTGCTCCATGATACCTTTCATCACAATTCCTAGATGATCAATGTCATGACAATGCCCCATGTCACCTGTCATCACAATTCGCTATGACCCTTGTCATCACAATACTCGATGAACCGTGTCATCACAGTGTGCCAGGACACATGTCATCACAATGATCCATGACTACTTTCATCACAATGCCCCAATACACCTGTCATCACAATGCTCCATGGCTCCTGTTATCATATTGCTCCATGATCTCTTTCATCACAATGTTCCATGACCAATGTCATCACCATGCTTCATGACGCCTGTCATCTCAGTGCTCCATGGCCCCTTTCATCACAATGCTCCATGAACCCAGTCATCACAATGTTCCCTGCCCTTTTCATCACAATGCTCCATGGGCACTCTCATCACAATGCTCCATGCCCTTATCATCAAAATGCTCCAGAACTCTTGTCATCATAATGCTCCATGCCAATGTCATCAAAATGCCCCATGACACTTGTCATCACAATGCTCCATGGCCTTTGTCATCACAATGCTCCATGACCCCTGTCATCACAAAGTTCTCTGCCCATATCATCACAAGGTTCCTTGTCACCTTTAATCACAATGCTCCATGCCCTTTCATCACAATGCTCCAGAATTCTTGTCATCGCAATGTTCCTTGACCGTGTCATCACAATGCTCCATGACCCTTGTCATCACAAAGCTCCATGACCCCTGTCATCACAATGATCCATGACTCCTTTCCTCACAGTGCTCCAGTACACTTTTCATCACAATGCTCCATGCCATTGTCAGCACAGTGTTCCTTGGACCCTGTCATCAAAATGCTCCATCCCCTTTTCATCACAATGCCCCAGATATCCTATCATTACAATGCTCCATGCCCGTGTCAACACAATGCTCCATGACCCCTGACATCAAAATGCTTTATGAGCCTTGTTATCAGAATGTTCCATGACCCCTGTTATCAAAATGATCCATGACCGTTGCGATCACTATGCTGCATGATATATTTTATCCCAATTCTCTGTGACCGCTGTCATCACAATGCTCCAGGACAATTTTCATCACAATGCTCCATGTCCCCTGTCATCACAGTGCCCCATAAACCCTGTAATCACAATGCTCCATGACCCTGTCATCACAATGCTACATGACACCTGTCATCACATTGTTCCATGGCCTATGTATTCACAATGCTCCATGGACACTGTAATCACACTGCTCCATGTTCCCTTTCAACACAATGCTCCATGACTCCTGTCATCACAACGTTCCATGAAAGTTGTCATCAAAATGCTCCATGACCCCGCTCACCACAAGTTTCCCTGCCCTTGTCATCACAATGCTCCATGACCCATGTAATCACAATGGTACATGGCCTTGTCATCACAATGCTCCATGGTCTCTTTCATCACCATGCTCCATGGTCTTTCTCATCACAATGCTCTATGACCCCTGTCATCACAATGCTCCACGCCGTTGTCATCACAATGCTCCATGGCCCCTGTAATCACAATGCTCCATTCACTTTTCATCACAATGCTCCAGAACCCTTGTCCTCATAATGCTCCATTCCCGTGTCATCCCATTGCTCAATGACACTTGTCATCAAAATGTTCCTTGGCCTTTGTCATCACAGTGCTCCATGATACCTTTAATCAAAATTCTACATCACCACTGTCATCACAATGCAAGATGACCAATGTCATCACAATGCCCCATGACACGTCTCATCACAATTCGCCTTGGCCCTTGTCATCTCAATGCTGTATGAACCGTGTCATCACTAGGTTCCAGGACACTTGTCATCACAGTGATCCATGACCACTTTCATCACAATGCTCCATGACCTCTCTTATCTCAATGCTCCATGGCCTTTGTATTCACAATGTTCTATTGTCCCGATAATCGCGTTGCTCCATGAACACTTTCATCACAATGCTCCTTGACCACTGTCACCATAATGCCCCATGACGTCTCTCATCACTGTGCTCCAAGGCCACTCTCATCAAAATGCTCCATGATCTGTGTCAGCACAATATTGCCTGACACTTGTCATCACAATGCTCCATGATCCCTGTAATCACAATGATCCCTGCCAATGTCATCACAATGCTCCATGTCTCCTGTAATCACAATGCTCCATGCCCTTGTCATCACAATGCTCCAGGTCTGTTGTCATTACCATGCTTCATGCCCGTGTCATCACAATGCTCCATGATTATTGTCTTCAAAATGCTCCATGGCCCATGTCATCACAGTGCTCCATGACCCCTGTCATCACAATGCTCTATGGCATTTGTCATCACAATGCTCTGTGACCCCTGTCAACACAATGCCTGATGACCACTGTCATCAAAATGCTAAATGGCACTTGTCATCACAATGCTCTATGATGCCTGTCATCACTATTCTCCATGTCACTTGTTATCACAATGCTCCATGGCCCCTGTATGCACAGTGCTCCATGAACCGTTTCATCTCAATGCTCCATGACCTCACTCATCACAATGTTCCATGGCCCTTCTCATCACAGTGCTCCAAGCCTTTGTCATCACACTGCTCCATGGCACCTGTAATCACAATGCTCCATGCCCTTGTCATCACTGGGCTCCACAACTCTTGTCATTATACTGCTCCATGTCCATTTCATCACCATGCTCCATGACACTTGTCATCACAATTCGCCATGACCATTGTCATCACAATGCTCCATGAAACATGTCATCACAGGGTCCCAGGACACATGTCATCACAATGATCCATTACCACTTTCATCACAATGTTCCATGACCACTGTCATCTCAATGCTCCATGGCCTTTGTATTCACAATGCTCCATGGCCCCTGTAATCACAGTGCTCCATAACACCTTTCATCATAATGCTCCATGACCACTGCCATCTCAATGCCCCATGACGCCTGTCATCACAATACTCCAAGGCCCCTCTCATCACAATGCTCCATGACACTTGTCATCACATTGCTCCATAACACCTGTCATCACAGTGTTCCGTGCCCATGTCATCACAATGCTCCATGTCCCCTATAATCACAATGCTCCATGCCTTTTTCCTCACAATGCTCCAGAATTCTTGTCATCACAATGTTCCATGACCGTGGCATCACAGTGCTCCATGGCCCTTGTCATCACAATGCTCCAGAATTTTTGTCATCCCAATGTTCCATGACCGTGTCATCACAATGCCACATGACCCTGGTCATCACAGTTCTCCATGACCTTTGTCATCACAATGCTCTATGTCGGTTTTCATCACAATTCTCAATGACCACTTTAATCACTATGCTCGCTGACCATTTTCATCACATTTCTCTATTGTCATTACAATTCCCCATGGCCCCTTTCTTCACAATGCTCCATGATGCCTGTCATCACAATGCCCCATGGCTTTTGTTATCACAATGCTCCAGGACCAGTTTCATCACAATATTCCATCCCCCTTGTCATCATGGTGCACAATGAAACCTTTCATTACAATGCTCCATGACACTTGTCATCACAATGCTCCATGGCCTTTATCATCACAATGCTCCCAGGCACTTTTCATCACGATGTTCCATGAAAATTTTCATCACAATGCTCCATGACCATTGTCATCACAATAGTCCATACCCTTGTCAACACAATGCTGCATACTCCCTGTCATCACAATTCTCCATGACTGCTGTCACCACAATAATCCAGGACAATTTTCATAATAATGCTTCATGCCCCCAGTCATCACAGTGCTCCATGATACCTTTCATCACAATTCCTAGATGATCAATGTCATGACAATGCCCCATGTCACCTGTCATCACAATTCGCTATGACCCTTGTCATCACAATACTCGATGAACCGTGTCATCACAGTGTGCCAGGACACATGTCATCACAATGATCCATGACTACTTTCATCACAATGCCCCAATACACCTGTCATCACAATGCTCCATGGCTCCTGTTATCATATTGCTCCATGATCTCTTTCATCACAATGTTCCATGACCACTGTCATCACCATGCTTCATGACGCCTGTCATCTCAGTGCTCCATGGCCCCTTTCATCACAATGCTCCATGAACCCAGTCATCACAATGTTCCCTGCCCTTTTCATCACAATGCTCCATGGGCACTCTCATCACAATGCTCCATGCCAATGTCATCAAAATGCCCCATGACACTTGTCATCACAATGCTCCATGGCCTTTGTCATCACAATGTTCCATGGCCCCTATCATCACAGTGCTCCATGATACCTTTCTTCACAATTCTAGATGACCACTGTCATCACAATGCCCCATGACAGATGTCATCACAATTCGCCATGGTCCTTGTCATCACAATGCTCCATGAACCGTGTCATCACAAGGTTCCAGGACAATTGTCATCACAAAGTTCCATGATCACTTTCATCACAATGCTCCATGAACCCTGTCATCTCAATGCTCCATAGCCTTTGTATTCACAATGCTCCATGGTCCCTGTAATCACAGTGCTCCATGACCCCTTTCATCACAATGCTCCAAGACCGCTGTCATCACAATGCCCCATGACGCCTGCCATCACAAATCTCCAAGGCCTCTCTTACCAAAAAGCACCATGATCCCTCTCAGCACAATGTTCCATGACACTTTTCATCACAATGCTCCATGGGCACTCTCAGCACAATGCTCCATGCCCTTGTCATCAAAATGCTCCAGAACTCTTGTCATCATAATGCTCCATGCCAATGTCATCAAAATGCCCCATGACACTTGTCATCACAATGCTCCATGGCCTTTGTCATCACAATGCTCCATGACCCCTGTCATCACAAAGTTCTCTGCCCATATCATCACAAGGTTCCTTGTCACCTTTAATCACAATGCTCCATGCCCTTTCATCACAATGCTCCAGAATTCTTGTCATCGCAATGTTCCTTGACCGTGTCATCACAATGCTCCATGACCCTTGTCATCACAAAGCTCCATGACCCCTGTCATCACAATGATCCATGACTCCTTTCCTCACAGTGCTCCAGTACACTTTTCATCACAATGCTCCATGCCATTGTCAGCACAGTGTTCCTTGGACCCTGTCATCAAAATGCTCCATCCCCTTTTCATCACAATGCCCCAGATATCCTATCATTACAATGCTCCATGCCCGTGTCAACACAATGCTCCATGACCCCTGACATCAAAATGCTTTATGAGCCTTGTTATCAGAATGTTCCATGACCCCTGTTATCAAAATGATCCATGACCGTTGCGATCACTATGCTGCATGATATATTTTATCCCAATTCTCTGTGACCGCTGTCATCACAATGCTCCAGGACAATTTTCATCACAATGCTCCATGCCCCCTGTCATCACAGTGCCCCATAAACCCTGTAATCACAATGCTCCATGACCCTGTCATCACAATGCTACATGACACCTGTCATCACATTGTTCCATGGCCTATGTATTCACAATGCTCCATGGACACTGTAATCACACTGCTCCATGTTCCCTTTCAACACAATGCTCCATGATTCCTGTCATCACAACGTTCCATGAAAGTTGTCATCAAAATGCTCCATGACCCCGCTCACCACAAGTTTCCCTGCCCTTGTCATCACAATGCTCCATGACCCATGTAATCACAATGGTACATGGCCTTGTCATCACAATGCTCCATGGTCTCTTTCATCACCATGCTCCATGGTCTTTCTCATCACAATGCTCTATGACCCCTGTCATCACAATGCTCCACGCCGTTGTCATCACAATGCTCCATGGCCCCTGTAATCACAATGCTCCATTCACTTTTCATCACAATGCTCCAGAACCCTTGTCCTCATAATGCTCCATTCCCGTGTCATCCCATTGCTCAATGACACTTGTCATCAAAATGTTCCTTGGCCTTTGTCATCACAGTGCTCCATGATACCTTTAATCAAAATTCTACATCACCACTGTCATCACAATGCAAGATGACCAATGTCATCACAATGCCCCATGACACGTGTCATCACAATTCGCCTTGGCCCTTGTCATCTCAATGCTGTATGAACCGTGTCATCACTAGGTTCCAGGACACTTGTCATCACAGTGATCCATGACCACTTTCATCACAATGCTCCATGACCTCTCTTATCTCAATGCTCCATGGCCTTTGTATTCACAATGTTCTATTGTCCCGATAATCGCGTTGCTCCATGAACACTTTCATCACAATGCTCCTTGACCACTGTCACCATAATGCCCCATGACGTCTCTCATCACTGTGCTCCAAGGCCACTCTCATCAAAATGCTCCATGATCTGTGTCAGCACAATATTGCCTGACACTTGTCATCACAATGCTCCATGATCCCTGTAATCACAATGATCCCTGCCAATGTCATCACAATGCTCCATGTCTCCTGTAATCACAATGCTCCATGCCCTTGTCATCACAATGCTCCAGGTCTGTTGTCATTACCATGCTTCATGCCCGTGTCATCACAATGCTCCATGATTATTGTCTTCAAAATGCTCCATGGCCCATGTCATCACAGTGCTCCATGACCCCTGTCATCACAATGCTCTATGGCCTTTGTCATCACAATGCTCTGTGACCCCTGTCAACACAATGCCTGATGACCACTGTCATCAAAATGCTAAATGGCACTTGTCATCACAATGCTCTATGATGCCTGTCATCACTATTCTCCATGTCACTTGTTATCACAATGCTCCATGGCCCCTGTATGCACAGTGCTCCATGAACCGTTTCATCTCAATGCTCCATGACCTCACTCATCACAATGTTCCATGGCCCTTGTCATCACAGTGCTCCAAGCCTTTGTCATCACACTGCTCCATGGCACCTGTAATCACAATGCTCCATGCCCTTGTCATCACTGGGCTCCACAACTCTTGTCATTATACTGCTCCATGTCCATTTCATCACCATGCTCCATGACACTTGTCATCACAATTCGCCATGACCATTGTCATCACAATGCTCCATGAAACATGTCATCACAGGGTCCCAGGACACATGTCATCACAATGATCCATTACCACTTTCATCACAATGTTCCATGACCACTGTCATCTAAAAGCTCCATGGCCTTTGTATTCACAATGCTCCATGGCCCCTGTAATCACAGTGCTCCATAACACCTTTCATCATAATGCTCCATGACCACTGCCATCTCAATGCCCCATGACGCCTGTCATCACAATACTCCAAGGCCCCTCTCATCACAATGCTCCATGACACTTGTCATCACATTGCTCCATAACACCTGTCATCACAGTGTTCTGTGCCCATGTCATCACAATGCTCCATGTCCCCTATAATCACAATGCTCCATGCCTTTTTCCTCACAATGCTCCAGAATTCTTGTCATCACAATGTTCCATGACCGTGCCATCACAGTGCTCCATGGCCCTTGTCATCACAATGCTCCAGAATTTTTGTCATCACAATGTTCCATGACCGTGTCATCACAATGCCACATGACCCTGGTCATCACAGTTCTCCATGACCTTTGTCATCACAATGCTCTATGTCGGTTTTCATCACAATTCTCAATGACCACTTTAATCACTATGCTCGCTGACCATTTTCATCACATTTCTCTATTGTCATTACAATTCCCCATGGCCCCTTTCTTCACAATGCTCCATGATGCCTGTCATCACAATGCCCCATGGCTTTTGTTATCACAATGCTCCAGGACCAGTTTCATCACAATATTCCATCCCCCTTGTCATCATGGTGCACAATGAAACCTTTCATTACAATGCTCCATGACACTTGTCATCACAATGCTCCATGGCCTTTATCATCACAATGCTCCCAGGCACTTTTCATCACGATGTTCCATGAAAATTTTCATCACAATGCTCCATGACCATTGTCATCACAATAGTCCATACCCTTGTCAACACAATGCTGCATACTCCCTGTCATCACAATTCTCCATGACTGCTGTCACCACAATAATCCAGGACAATTTTCATAATAATGCTTCATGCCCCCAGTCATCACAGTGCTCCATGATACCTTTCATCACAATTCCTAGATGATCAATGTCATGACAATGCCCCATGTCACCTGTCATCACAATTCGCTATGACCCTTGTCATCACAATACTCGATGAACCGTGTCATCACAGTGTGCCAGGACACATGTCATCACAATGATCCATGACTACTTTCATCACAATGCCCCAATACACCTGTCATCACAATGCTCCATGGCTCCTGTTATCATATTGCTCCATGATCTCTTTCATCACAATGTTCCATGACCACTGTCATCACCATGCTTCATGACGCCTGTCATCTCAGTGCTCCATGGCCCCTTTCATCACAATGCTCCATGAACCCAGTCATCACAATGTTCCCTGCCCTTTTCATCACAATGCTCCATGGGCACTCTCATCACAATGCTCCATGCCAATGTCATCAAAATGCCCCATGACACTTGTCATCACAATGCTCCATGGCCTTTGTCATCACAATGTTCCATGGCCCCTATCATCACAGTGCTCCATGATACCTTTCTTCACAATTCTAGATGACCACTGTCATCACAATGCCCCATGACAGATGTCATCACAATTCGCCATGGTCCTTGTCATCACAATGCTCCATGAACCGTGTCATCACAAGGTTCCAGGACACTTGTCATCACAAAGTTCCATGATCACTTTCATCACAATGCTCCATGAACCCTGTCATCTCAATGCTCCATAGCCTTTGTATTCACAATGCTCCATGGTCCCTGTAATCACAGTGCTCCATGACCCCTTTCATCACAATGCTCCAAGACCGCTGTCATCACAATGCCCCATGACGCCTGCCATCACAAATCTCCAAGGCCTCTCTTACCAAAAAGCACCGTGATCCCTCTCAGCACAATGTTCCATGACACTTTTCATCACAATGCTCCATGGGCACTCTCATCACAATGCTCCATGCCCTTGTCATCAAAATGCTCCAGAACTCTTGTCATCATAATGCTCCATGCCAATGTCATCAAAATGCCCCATGACACTTGTCATCACAATGCTCCATGGCCTTTGTCATCACAATGCTCCATGACCCCTGTCATCACAAAGTTCTCTGCCCATATCATCACAAGGTTCCTTGTCACCTTTAATCACAATGCTCCATGCCCTTTCATCACAATGCTCCAGAATTCTTGTCATCGCAATGTTCCTTGACCGTGTCATCACAATGCTCCATGACCCTTGTCATCACAAAGCTCCATGACCCCTGTCATCACAATGATCCATGACTCCTTTCCTCACAGTGCTCCAGTACACTTTTCATCACAATGCTCCATGCCATTGTCAGCACAGTGTTCCTTGGACCCTGTCATCAAAATGCTCCATCCCCTTTTCATCACAATGCCCCAGATATCCTATCATTACAATGCTCCATGCCCGTGTCAACACAATGCTCCATGACCCCTGACATCAAAATGCTTTATGAGCCTTGTTATCAGAATGTTCCATGACCCCTGTTATCAAAATGATCCATGACCGTTGCGATCACTATGCTGCATGATATATTTTATCCCAATTCTCTGTGACCGCTGTCATCACAATGCTCCAGGACAATTTTCATCACAATGCTCCATGTCCCCTGTCATCACAGTGCCCCATAAACCCTGTAATCACAATGCTCCATGACCCTGTCATCACAATGCTACATGACACCTGTCATCACATTGTTCCATGGCCTATGTATTCACAATGCTCCATGGACACTGTAATCACACTGCTCCATGTTCCCTTTCAACACAATGCTCCATGACTCCTGTCATCACAACGTTCCATGAAAGTTGTCATCAAAATGCTCCATGACCCCGCTCACCACAAGTTTCCCTGCCCTTGTCATCACAATGCTCCATGACCCATGTAATCACAATGGTACATGGCCTTGTCATCACAATGCTCCATGGTCTCTTTCATCACCATGCTCCATGGTCTTTCTCATCACAATGCTCTATGACCCCTGTCATCACAATGCTCCACGCCGTTGTCATCACAATGCTCCATGGCCCCTGTAATCACAATGCTCCATTCACTTTTCATCACAATGCTCCAGAACCCTTGTCCTCATAATGCTCCATTCCCGTGTCATCCCATTGCTCAATGACACTTGTCATCAAAATGTTCCTTGGCCTTTGTCATCACAGTGCTCCATGATACCTTTAATCAAAATTCTACATCACCACTGTCATCACAATGCAAGATGACCAATGTCATCACAATGCCCCATGACACGTCTCATCACAATTCGCCTTGGCCCTTGTCATCTCAATGCTGTATGAACCGTGTCATCACTAGGTTCCAGGACACTTGTCATCACAGTGATCCATGACCACTTTCATCACAATGCTCCATGACCTCTCTTATCTCAATGCTCCATGGCCTTTGTATTCACAATGTTCTATTGTCCCGATAATCGCGTTGCTCCATGAACACTTTCATCACAATGCTCCTTGACCACTGTCACCATAATGCCCCATGACGTCTCTCATCACTGTGCTCCAAGGCCACTCTCATCAAAATGCTCCATGATCTGTGTCAGCACAATATTGCCTGACACTTGTCATCACAATGCTCCATGATCCCTGTAATCACAATGATCCCTGCCAATGTCATCACAATGCTCCATGTCTCCTGTAATCACAATGCTCCATGCCCTTGTCATCACAATGCTCCAGGTCTGTTGTCATTACCATGCTTCATGCCCGTGTCATCACAATGCTCCATGATTATTGTCTTCAAAATGCTCCATGGCCCATGTCATCACAGTGCTCCATGACCCCTGTCATCACAATGCTCTATGGCATTTGTCATCACAATGCTCTGTGACCCCTGTCAACACAATGCCTGATGACCACTGTCATCAAAATGCTAAATGGCACTTGTCATCACAATGCTCTATGATGCCTGTCATCACTATTCTCCATGTCACTTGTTATCACAATGCTCCATGGCCCCTGTATGCACAGTGCTCCATGAACCGTTTCATCTCAATGCTCCATGACCTCACTCATCACAATGTTCCATGGCCCTTCTCATCACAGTGCTCCAAGCCTTTGTCATCACACTGCTCCATGGCACCTGTAATCACAATGCTCCATGCCCTTGTCATCACTGGGCTCCACAACTCTTGTCATTATACTGCTCCATGTCCATTTCATCACCATGCTCCATGACACTTGTCATCACAATTCGCCATGACCATTGTCATCACAATGCTCCATGAAACATGTCATCACAGGGTCCCAGGACACATGTCATCACAATGATCCATTACCACTTTCATCACAATGTTCCATGACCACTGTCATCTCAATGCTCCATGGCCTTTGTATTCACAATGCTCCATGGCCCCTGTAATCACAGTGCTCCATAACACCTTTCATCATAATGCTCCATGACCACTGCCATCTCAATGCCCCATGACGCCTGTCATCACAATACTCCAAGGCCCCTCTCATCACAATGCTCCATGACACTTGTCATCACATTGCTCCATAACACCTGTCATCACAGTGTTCCGTGCCCATGTCATCACAATGCTCCATGTCCCCTATAATCACAATGCTCCATGCCTTTTTCCTCACAATGCTCCAGAATTCTTGTCATCACAATGTTCCATGACCGTGGCATCACAGTGCTCCATGGCCCTTGTCATCACAATGCTCCAGAATTTTTGTCATCCCAATGTTCCATGACCGTGTCATCACAATGCCACATGACCCTGGTCATCACAGTTCTCCATGACCTTTGTCATCACAATGCTCTATGTCGGTTTTCATCACAATTCTCAATGACCACTTTAATCACTATGCTCGCTGACCATTTTCATCACATTTCTCTATTGTCATTACAATTCCCCATGGCCCCTTTCTTCACAATGCTCCATGATGCCTGTCATCACAATGCCCCATGGCTTTTGTTATCACAATGCTCCAGGACCAGTTTCATCACAATATTCCATCCCCCTTGTCATCATGGTGCACAATGAAACCTTTCATTACAATGCTCCATGACACTTGTCATCACAATGCTCCATGGCCTTTATCATCACAATGCTCCCAGGCACTTTTCATCACGATGTTCCATGAAAATTTTCATCACAATGCTCCATGACCATTGTCATCACAATAGTCCATACCCTTGTCAACACAATGCTGCATACTCCCTGTCATCACAATTCTCCATGACTGCTGTCACCACAATAATCCAGGACAATTTTCATAATAATGCTTCATGCCCCCAGTCATCACAGTGCTCCATGATACCTTTCATCACAATTCCTAGATGATCAATGTCATGACAATGCCCCATGTCACCTGTCATCACAATTCGCTATGACCCTTGTCATCACAATACTCGATGAACCGTGTCATCACAGTGTGCCAGGACACATGTCATCACAATGATCCATGACTACTTTCATCACAATGCCCCAATACACCTGTCATCACAATGCTCCATGGCTCCTGTTATCATATTGCTCCATGATCTCTTTCATCACAATGTTCCATGACCACTGTCATCACCATGCTTCATGACGCCTGTCATCTCAGTGCTCCATGGCCCCTTTCATCACAATGCTCCATGAACCCAGTCATCACAATGTTCCCTGCCCTTTTCATCACAATGCTCCATGGGCACTCTCATCACAATGCTCCATGCCAATGTCATCAAAATGCCCCATGACACTTGTCATCACAATGCTCCATGGCCTTTGTCATCACAATGTTCCATGGCCCCTATCATCACAGTGCTCCATGATACCTTTCTTCACAATTCTAGATGACCACTGTCATCACAATGCCCCATGACAGATGTCATCACAATTCGCCATGGTCCTTGTCATCACAATGCTCCATGAACCGTGTCATCACAAGGTTCCAGGACAATTGTCATCACAAAGTTCCATGATCACTTTCATCACAATGCTCCATGAACCCTGTCATCTCAATGCTCCATAGCCTTTGTATTCACAATGCTCCATGGTCCCTGTAATCACAGTGCTCCATGACCCCTTTCATCACAATGCTCCAAGACCGCTGTCATCACAATGCCCCATGACGCCTGCCATCACAAATCTCCAAGGCCTCTCTTACCAAAAAGCACCATGATCCCTCTCAGCACAATGTTCCATGACACTTTTCATCACAATGCTCCATGGGCACTCTCAGCACAATGCTCCATGCCCTTGTCATCAAAATGCTCCAGAACTCTTGTCATCATAATGCTCCATGCCAATGTCATCAAAATGCCCCATGACACTTGTCATCACAATGCTCCATGGCCTTTGTCATCACAATGCTCCATGACCCCTGTCATCACAAAGTTCTCTGCCCATATCATCACAAGGTTCCTTGTCACCTTTAATCACAATGCTCCATGCCCTTTCATCACAATGCTCCAGAATTCTTGTCATCGCAATGTTCCTTGACCGTGTCATCACAATGCTCCATGACCCTTGTCATCACAAAGCTCCATGACCCCTGTCATCACAATGATCCATGACTCCTTTCCTCACAGTGCTCCAGTACACTTTTCATCACAATGCTCCATGCCATTGTCAGCACAGTGTTCCTTGGACCCTGTCATCAAAATGCTCCATCCCCTTTTCATCACAATGCCCCAGATATCCTATCATTACAATGCTCCATGCCCGTGTCAACACAATGCTCCATGACCCCTGACATCAAAATGCTTTATGAGCCTTGTTATCAGAATGTTCCATGACCCCTGTTATCAAAATGATCCATGACCGTTGCGATCACTATGCTGCATGATATATTTTATCCCAATTCTCTGTGACCGCTGTCATCACAATGCTCCAGGACAATTTTCATCACAATGCTCCATGCCCCCTGTCATCACAGTGCCCCATAAACCCTGTAATCACAATGCTCCATGACCCTGTCATCACAATGCTACATGACACCTGTCATCACATTGTTCCATGGCCTATGTATTCACAATGCTCCATGGACACTGTAATCACACTGCTCCATGTTCCCTTTCAACACAATGCTCCATGATTCCTGTCATCACAACGTTCCATGAAAGTTGTCATCAAAATGCTCCATGACCCCGCTCACCACAAGTTTCCCTGCCCTTGTCATCACAATGCTCCATGACCCATGTAATCACAATGGTACATGGCCTTGTCATCACAATGCTCCATGGTCTCTTTCATCACCATGCTCCATGGTCTTTCTCATCACAATGCTCTATGACCCCTGTCATCACAATGCTCCACGCCGTTGTCATCACAATGCTCCATGGCCCCTGTAATCACAATGCTCCATTCACTTTTCATCACAATGCTCCAGAACCCTTGTCCTCATAATGCTCCATTCCCGTGTCATCCCATTGCTCAATGACACTTGTCATCAAAATGTTCCTTGGCCTTTGTCATCACAGTGCTCCATGATACCTTTAATCAAAATTCTACATCACCACTGTCATCACAATGCAAGATGACCAATGTCATCACAATGCCCCATGACACGTGTCATCACAATTCGCCTTGGCCCTTGTCATCTCAATGCTGTATGAACCGTGTCATCACTAGGTTCCAGGACACTTGTCATCACAGTGATCCATGACCACTTTCATCACAATGCTCCATGACCTCTCTTATCTCAATGCTCCATGGCCTTTGTATTCACAATGTTCTATTGTCCCGATAATCGCGTTGCTCCATGAACACTTTCATCACAATGCTCCTTGACCACTGTCACCATAATGCCCCATGACGTCTCTCATCACTGTGCTCCAAGGCCACTCTCATCAAAATGCTCCATGATCTGTGTCAGCACAATATTGCCTGACACTTGTCATCACAATGCTCCATGATCCCTGTAATCACAATGATCCCTGCCAATGTCATCACAATGCTCCATGTCTCCTGTAATCACAATGCTCCATGCCCTTGTCATCACAATGCTCCAGGTCTGTTGTCATTACCATGCTTCATGCCCGTGTCATCACAATGCTCCATGATTATTGTCTTCAAAATGCTCCATGGCCCATGTCATCACAGTGCTCCATGACCCCTGTCATCACAATGCTCTATGGCCTTTGTCATCACAATGCTCTGTGACCCCTGTCAACACAATGCCTGATGACCACTGTCATCAAAATGCTAAATGGCACTTGTCATCACAATGCTCTATGATGCCTGTCATCACTATTCTCCATGTCACTTGTTATCACAATGCTCCATGGCCCCTGTATGCACAGTGCTCCATGAACCGTTTCATCTCAATGCTCCATGACCTCACTCATCACAATGTTCCATGGCCCTTGTCATCACAGTGCTCCAAGCCTTTGTCATCACACTGCTCCATGGCACCTGTAATCACAATGCTCCATGCCCTTGTCATCACTGGGCTCCACAACTCTTGTCATTATACTGCTCCATGTCCATTTCATCACCATGCTCCATGACACTTGTCATCACAATTCGCCATGACCATTGTCATCACAATGCTCCATGAAACATGTCATCACAGGGTCCCAGGACACATGTCATCACAATGATCCATTACCACTTTCATCACAATGTTCCATGACCACTGTCATCTCAAAGCTCCATGGCCTTTGTATTCACAATGCTCCATGGCCCCTGTAATCACAGTGCTCCATAACACCTTTCATCATAATGCTCCATGACCACTGCCATCTCAATGCCCCATGACGCCTGTCATCACAATACTCCAAGGCCCCTCTCATCACAATGCTCCATGACACTTGTCATCACATTGCTCCATAACACCTGTCATCACAGTGTTCTGTGCCCATGTCATCACAATGCTCCATGTCCCCTATAATCACAATGCTCCATGCCTTTTTCCTCACAATGCTCCAGAATTCTTGTCATCACAATGTTCCATGACCGTGCCATCACAGTGCTCCATGGCCCTTGTCATCACAATGCTCCAGAATTTTTGTCATCACAATGTTCCATGACCGTGTCATCACAATGCCACATGACCCTGGTCATCACAGTTCTCCATGACCTTTGTCATCACAATGCTCTATGTCGGTTTTCATCACAATTCTCAATGACCACTTTAATCACTATGCTCGCTGACCATTTTCATCACATTTCTCTATTGTCATTACAATTCCCCATGGCCCCTTTCTTCACAATGCTCCATGATGCCTGTCATCACAATGCCCCATGGCTTTTGTTATCACAATGCTCCAGGACCAGTTTCATCACAATATTCCATCCCCCTTGTCATCATGGTGCACAATGAAACCTTTCATTACAATGCTCCATGACACTTGTCATCACAATGCTCCATGGCCTTTATCATCACAATGCTCCCAGGCACTTTTCATCACGATGTTCCATGAAAATTTTCATCACAATGCTCCATGACCATTGTCATCACAATAGTCCATACCCTTGTCAACACAATGCTGCATACTCCCTGTCATCACAATTCTCCATGACTGCTGTCACCACAATAATCCAGGACAATTTTCATAATAATGCTTCATGCCCCCAGTCATCACAGTGCTCCATGATACCTTTCATCACAATTCCTAGATGATCAATGTCATGACAATGCCCCATGTCACCTGTCATCACAATTCGCTATGACCCTTGTCATCACAATACTCGATGAACCGTGTCATCACAGTGTGCCAGGACACATGTCATCACAATGATCCATGACTACTTTCATCACAATGCCCCAATACACCTGTCATCACAATGCTCCATGGCTCCTGTTATCATATTGCTCCATGATCTCTTTCATCACAATGTTCCATGACCACTGTCATCACCATGCTTCATGACGCCTGTCATCTCAGTGCTCCATGGCCCCTTTCATCACAATGCTCCATGAACCCAGTCATCACAATGTTCCCTGCCCTTTTCATCACAATGCTCCATGGGCACTCTCATCACAATGCTCCATGCCAATGTCATCAAAATGCCCCATGACACTTGTCATCACAATGCTCCATGGCCTTTGTCATCACAATGTTCCATGGCCCCTATCATCACAGTGCTCCATGATACCTTTCTTCACAATTCTAGATGACCACTGTCATCACAATGCCCCATGACAGATGTCATCACAATTCGCCATGGTCCTTGTCATCACAATGCTCCATGAACCGTGTCATCACAAGGTTCCAGGACACTTGTCATCACAAAGTTCCATGATCACTTTCATCACAATGCTCCATGAACCCTGTCATCTCAATGCTCCATAGCCTTTGTATTCACAATGCTCCATGGTCCCTGTAATCACAGTGCTCCATGACCCCTTTCATCACAATGCTCCAAGACCGCTGTCATCACAATGCCCCATGACGCCTGCCATCACAAATCTCCAAGGCCTCTCTTACCAAAAAGCACCGTGATCCCTCTCAGCACAATGTTCCATGACACTTTTCATCACAATGCTCCATGGGCACTCTCAGCACAATGCTCCATGCCCTTGTCATCAAAATGCTCCAGAACTCTTGTCATCATAATGCTCCATGCCAATGTCATCAAAATGCCCCATGACACTTGTCATCACAATGCTCCATGGCCTTTGTCATCACAATGCTCCATGACCCCTGTCATCACAAAGTTCTCTGCCCATATCATCACAAGGTTCCTTGTCACCTTTAATCACAATGCTCCATGCCCTTTCATCACAATGCTCCAGAATTCTTGTCATCGCAATGTTCCTTGACCGTGTCATCACAATGCTCCATGACCCTTGTCATCACAAAGCTCCATGACCCCTGTCATCACAATGATCCATGACTCCTTTCCTCACAGTGCTCCAGTACACTTTTCATCACAATGCTCCATGCCATTGTCAGCACAGTGTTCCTTGGACCCTGTCATCAAAATGCTCCATCCCCTTTTCATCACAATGCCCCAGATATCCTATCATTACAATGCTCCATGCCCGTGTCAACACAATGCTCCATGACCCCTGACATCAAAATGCTTTATGAGCCTTGTTATCAGAATGTTCCATGACCCCTGTTATCAAAATGATCCATGACCGTTGCGATCACTATGCTGCATGATATATTTTATCCCAATTCTCTGTGACCGCTGTCATCACAATGCTCCAGGACAATTTTCATCACAATGCTCCATGCCCCCTGTCATCACAGTGCCCCATAAACCCTGTAATCACAATGCTCCATGACCCTGTCATCACAATGCTACATGACACCTGTCATCACATTGTTCCATGGCCTATGTATTCACAATGCTCCATGGACACTGTAATCACACTGCTCCATGTTCCCTTTCAACACAATGCTCCATGACTCCTGTCATCACAACGTTCCATGAAAGTTGTCATCAAAATGCTCCATGACCCCGCTCACCACAAGTTTCCCTGCCCTTGTCATCACAATGCTCCATGACCCATGTAATCACAATGGTACATGGCCTTGTCATCACAATGCTCCATGGTCTCTTTCATCACCATGCTCCATGGTCTTTCTCATCACAATGCTCTATGACCCCTGTCATCACAATGCTCCACGCCGTTGTCATCACAATGCTCCATGGCCCCTGTAATCACAATGCTCCATTCACTTTTCATCACAATGCTCCAGAGCCCTTGTCCTCATAATGCTCCATTCCCGTGTCATCCCATTGCTCAATGACACTTGTCATCAAAATGTTCCTTGGCCTTTGTCATCACAGTGCTCCATGATACCTTTAATCAAAATTCTACATCACCACTGTCATCACAATGCAAGATGACCAATGTCATCACAATGCCCCATGACACGTCTCATCACAATTCGCCTTGGCCCTTGTCATCTCAATGCTGTATGAACCGTGTCATCACTAGGTTCCAGGACACTTGTCATCACAGTGATCCATGACCACTTTCATCACAATGCTCCATGACCTCTCTTATCTCAATGCTCCATGGCCTTTGTATTCACAATGTTCTATTGTCCCGATAATCGCGTTGCTCCATGAACACTTTCATCACAATGCTCCTTGACCACTGTCACCATAATGCCCCATGACGTCTCTCATCACTGTGCTCCAAGGCCACTCTCATCAAAATGCTCCATGATCTGTGTCAGCACAATATTGCCTGACACTTGTCATCACAATGCTCCATGATCCCTGTAATCACAATGATCCCTGCCAATGTCATCACAATGCTCCATGTCTCCTGTAATCACAATGCTCCATGCCCTTGTCATCACAATGCTCCAGGTCTGTTGTCATTACCATGCTTCATGCCCGTGTCATCACAATGCTCCATGATTATTGTCTTCAAAATGCTCCATGGCCCATGTCATCACAGTGCTCCATGACCCCTGTCATCACAATGCTCTATGGCCTTTGTCATCACAATGCTCTGTGACCCCTGTCAACACAATGCCTGATGACCACTGTCATCAAAATGCTAAATGGCACTTGTCATCACAATGCTCTATGATGCCTGTCATCACTATTCTCCATGTCACTTGTTATCACAATGCTCCATGGCCCCTGTATGCACAGTGCTCCATGAACCGTTTCATCTCAATGCTCCATGACCTCACTCATCACAATGTTCCATGGCCCTTCTCATCACAGTGCTCCAAGCCTTTGTCATCACACTGCTCCATGGCACCTGTAATCACAATGCTCCATGCCCTTGTCATCACTGGGCTCCACAACTCTTGTCATTATACTGCTCCATGTCCATTTCATCACCATGCTCCATGACACTTGTCATCACAATTCGCCATGACCATTGTCATCACAATGCTCCATGAAACATGTCATCACAGGGTCCCAGGACACATGTCATCACAATGATCCATTACCACTTTCATCACAATGTTCCATGACCACTGTCATCTCAATGCTCCATGGCCTTTGTATTCACAATGCTCCATGGCCCCTGTAATCACAGTGCTCCATAACACCTTTCATCATAATGCTCCATGACCACTGCCATCTCAATGCCCCATGACGCCTGTCATCACAATACTCCAAGGCCCCTCTCATCACAATGCTCCATGACACTTGTCATCACATTGCTCCATAACACCTGTCATCACAGTGTTCTGTGCCCATGTCATCACAATGCTCCATGTCCCCTATAATCACAATGCTCCATGCCTTTTTCCTCACAATGCTCCAGAATTCTTGTCATCACAATGTTCCATGACCGTGGCATCACAGTGCTCCATGGCCCTTGTCATCACAATGCTCCAGAATTTTTGTCATCACAATGTTCCATGACCGTGTCATCACAATGCCACATGACCCTGGTCATCACAGTTCTCCATGACCTTTGTCATCACAATGCTCTATGTCGGTTTTCATCACAATTCTCAATGACCACTTTAATCACTATGCTCGCTGACCATTTTCATCACATTTCTCTATTGTCATTACAATTCCCCATGGCCCCTTTCTTCACAATGCTCCATGATGCCTGTCATCACAATGCCCCATGGCTTTTGTTATCACAATGCTCCAGGACCAGTTTCATCACAATACTCCATCCCCCTTGTCATCATGGTGCACAATGAAACCTTTCATTACAATGCTCCATGACACTTGTCATCACAATGCTCCATGGCCTTTATCATCACAATGCTCCCAGGCACTTTTCATCACGATGTTCCATGAAAATTTTCATCACAATGCTCCATGACCATTGTCATCACAATAGTCCATACCCTTGTCAACACAATGCTGCATACTCCCTGTCATCACAATTCTCCATGACTGCTGTCACCACAATAATCCAGGACAATTTTCATAATAATGCTTCATGCCCCCAGTCATCACAGTGCTCCATGATACCTTTCATCACAATTCCTAGATGATCAATGTCATGACAATGCCCCATGTCACCTGTCATCACAATTCGCTATGACCCTTGTCATCACAATACTCGATGAACCGTGTCATCACAGTGTGCCAGGACACATGTCATCACAATGATCCATGACTACTTTCATCACAATGCCCCAATACACCTGTCATCACAATGCTCCATGGCTCCTGTTATCATATTGCTCCATGATCTCTTTCATCACAATGTTCCATGACCACTGTCATCACCATGCTTCATGACGCCTGTCATCTCAGTGCTCCATGGCCCCTTTCATCACAATGCTCCATGAACCCAGTCATCACAATGTTCCCTGCCCTTTTCATCACAATGCTCCATGGGCACTCTCATCACAATGCTCCATGCCAATGTCATCAAAATGCCCCATGACACTTGTCATCACAATGCTCCATGGCCTTTGTCATCACAATGTTCCATGGCCCCTATCATCACAGTGCTCCATGATACCTTTCTTCACAATTCTAGATGACCACTGTCATCACAATGCCCCATGACAGATGTCATCACAATTCGCCATGGTCCTTGTCATCACAATGCTCCATGAACCGTGTCATCACAAGGTTCCAGGACACTTGTCATCACAAAGTTCCATGATCACTTTCATCACAATGCTCCATGAACCCTGTCATCTCAATGCTCCATAGCCTTTGTATTCACAATGCTCCATGGTCCCTGTAATCACAGTGCTCCATGACCCCTTTCATCACAATGCTCCAAGACCGCTGTCATCACAATGCCCCATGACGCCTGCCATCACAAATCTCCAAGGCCTCTCTTACCAAAAAGCACCGTGATCCCTCTCAGCACAATGTTCCATGACACTTTTCATCACAATGCTCCATGGGCACTCTCAGCACAATGCTCCATGCCCTTGTCATCAAAATGCTCCAGAACTCTTGTCATCATAATGCTCCATGCCAATGTCATCAAAATGCCCCATGACACTTGTCATCACAATGCTCCATGGCCTTTGTCATCACAATGCTCCATGACCCCTGTCATCACAAAGTTCTCTGCCCATATCATCACAAGGTTCCTTGTCACCTTTAATCACAATGCTCCATGCCCTTTCATCACAATGCTCCAGAATTCTTGTCATCGCAATGTTCCTTGACCGTGTCATCACAATGCTCCATGACCCTTGTCATCACAAAGCTCCATGACCCCTGTCATCAAAATGATCCATGACTCCTTTCCTCACAGTGCTCCAGTACACTTTTCATCACAATGCTCCATGCCATTGTCAGCACAGTGTTCCTTGGACCCTGTCATCAAAATGCTCCATCCCCTTTTCATCACAATGCCCCAGATATCCTATCATTACAATGCTCCATGCCCGTGTCAACACAATGCTCCATGACCCTGACATCAAAATGCTTTATGAGCCTTGTTATCAGAATGTTCCATGACCCCTGTTATCAAAATGATCCATGACCGTTGCGATCACTATGCTGCATGATATATTTTATCCCAATTCTCTGTGACCGCTGTCATCACAATGCTCCAGGACAATTTTCATCACAATGCTCCATGCCCCCTGTCATCACAGTGCCCCATAAACCCTGTAATCACAATGCTCCATGACCCTGTCATCACAATGCTACATGACACCTGTCATCACATTGTTCCATGGCCTATGTATTCACAATGCTCCATGGACACTGTAATCACACTGCTCCATGTTCCCTTTCAACACAATGCTCCATGACTCCTGTCATCACAACGTTCCATGAAAGTTGTCATCAAAATGCTCCATGACCCCGCTCACCACAAGTTTCCCTGCCCTTGTCATCACAATGCTCCATGACCCATGTAATCACAATGGTACATGGCCTTGTCATCACAATGCTCCATGGTCTCTTTCATCACCATGCTCCATGGTCTTTCTCATCACAATGCTCTATGACCCCTGTCATCACAATGCTCCACGCCGTTGTCATCACAATGCTCCATGGCCCCTGTAATCACAATGCTCCATTCACTTTTCATCACAATGCTCCAGAACCCTTGTCCTCATAATGCTCCATTCCCGTGTCATCCCATTGCTCAATGACACTTGTCATCAAAATGTTCCTTGGCCTTTGTCATCACAGTGCTCCATGATACCTTTAATCAAAATTCTACATCACCACTGTCATCACAATGCAAGATGACCAATGTCATCACAATGCCCCATGACACGTGTCATCACAATTCGCCTTGGCCCTTGTCATCTCAATGCTGTATGAACCGTGTCATCACTAGGTTCCAGGACACTTGTCATCACAGTGATCCATGACCACTTTCATCACAATGCTCCATGACCTCTCTTATCTCAATGCTCCATGGCCTTTGTATTCACAATGTTCTATTGTCCCGATAATCGCGTTGCTCCATGAACACTTTCATCACAATGCTCCTTGACCACTGTCACCATAATGCCCCATGACGTCTCTCATCACTGTGCTCCAAGGCCACTCTCATCAAAATGCTCCATGATCTGTGTCAGCACAATATTGCCTGACACTTGTCATCACAATGCTCCATGATCCCTGTAATCACAATGATCCCTGCCAATGTCATCACAATGCTCCATGTCTCCTGTAATCACAATGCTCCATGCCCTTGTCATCACAATGCTCCAGGTCTGTTGTCATTACCATGCTTCATGCCCGTGTCATCACAATGCTCCATGATTATTGTCTTCAAAATGCTCCATGGCCCATGTCATCACAGTGCTCCATGACCCCTGTCATCACAATGCTCTATGGCCTTTGTCATCACAATGCTCTGTGACCCCTGTCAACACAATGCCTGATGACCACTGTCATCAAAATGCTAAATGGCACTTGTCATCACAATGCTCTATGATGCCTGCCATCACTATTCTCCATGTCACTTGTTATCACAATGCTCCATGGCCCCTGTATGCACAGTGCTCCATGAACCGTTTCATCTCAATGCTCCATGACCTCACTCATCACAATGTTCCATGGCCCTTCTCATCACAGTGCTCCAAGCCTTTGTCATCACACTGCTCCATGGCACCTGTAATCACAATGCTCCATGCCCTTGTCATCACTGGGCTCCACAACTCTTGTCATTATACTGCTCCATGTCCATTTCATCACCATGCTCCATGACACTTGTCATCACAATTCGCCATGACCATTGTCATCACAATGCTCCATGAAACATGTCATCACAGGGTCCCAGGACACATGTCATCACAATGTTCCATGACCACTGTCATCTCAATGCTCCATGGCCTTTGTATTCACAATGCTCCATGGCCCCTGTAATCACAGTGCTCCATAACACCTTTCATCATAATGCTCCATGACCACTGCCATCTCAATGCCCCATGACGCCTGTCATCACAATACTCCAAGGCCCCTCTCATCACAATGCTCCATGACACTTGTCATCACATTGCTCCATAACACCTGTCATCACAGTGTTCCGTGCCCATGTCATCACAATGCTCCATGTCCCCTATAATCACAATGCTCCATGCCTTTTTCCTCACAATGCTCCAGAATTCTTGTCATCACAATGTTCCATGACCGTGGCATCACAATGCCACATGACCCTGGTCATCACAGTTCTCCATGACCTTTGTCATCACAATGCTCTATGTCGGTTTTCATCACAATTCTCAATGACCACTTTAATCACTATGCTCGCTGACCATTTTCATCACATTTCTCTATTGTCATTACAATTCCCCATGGCCCCTTTCTTCACAATGCTCCATGATGCCTGTCATCACAATGCCCCATGGCTTTTGTTATCACAATGCTCCAGGACCAGTTTCATCACAATATTCCATCCCCCTTGTCATCATGGTGCACAATGAAACCTTTCATTACAATGCTCCATGACACTTGTCATCACAATGCTCCATGGCCTTTATCATCACAATGCTCCCAGGCACTTTTCATCACGATGTTCCATGAAAATTTTCATCACAATGCTCCATGACCATTGTCATCACAATAGTCCATACCCTTGTCAACACAATGCTGCATACTCCCTGTCATCACAATTCTCCATGACTGCTGTCACCACAATAATCCAGGACAATTTTCATAATAATGCTTCATGCCCCCAGTCATCACAGTGCTCCATGATACCTTTCATCACAATTCCTAGATGATCAATGTCATGACAATGCCCCATGTCACCTGTCATCACAATTCGCTATGACCCTTGTCATCACAATACTCGATGAACCGTGTCATCACAGTGTGCCAGGACACATGTCATCACAATGATCCATGACTACTTTCATCACAATGCCCCAATACACCTGTCATCACAATGCTCCATGGCTCCTGTTATCATATTGCTCCATGATCTCTTTCATCACAATGTTCCATGACCACTGTCATCACCATGCTTCATGACGCCTGTCATCTCAGTGCTCCATGGCCCCTTTCATCACAATGCTCCATGAACCCAGTCATCACAATGTTCCCTGCCCTTTTCATCACAATGCTCCATGGGCACTCTCATCACAATGCTCCATGCCAATGTCATCAAAATGCCCCATGACACTTGTCATCACAATGCTCCATGGCCTTTGTCATCACAATGTTCCATGGCCCCTATCATCACAGTGCTCCATGATACCTTTCTTCACAATTCTAGATGACCACTGTCATCACAATGCCCCATGACAGATGTCATCACAATTCGCCATGGTCCTTGTCATCACAATGCTCCATGAACCGTGGCATCACAAGGTTCCAGGACACTTGTCATCACAAAGTTCCATGATCACTTTCATCACAATGCTCCATGAACCCTGTCATCTCAATGCTCCATAGCCTTTGTATTCACAATGCTCCATGGTCCCTGTAATCACAGTGCTCCATGACCCCTTTCATCACAATGCTCCAAGACCGCTGTCATCACAATGCCCCATGACGCCTGCCATCACAAATCTCCAAGGCCTCTCTTACCAAAAAGCACCGTGATCCCTCTCAGCACAATGTTCCATGACACTTTTCATCACAATGCTCCATGGGCACTCTCAGCACAATGCTCCATGCCCTTGTCATCAAAATGCTCCAGAACTCTTGTCATCATAATGCTCCATGCCAATGTCATCAAAATGCCCCATGACACTTGTCATCACAATGCTCCATGGCCTTTGTCATCACAATGCTCCATGACCCCTGTCATCACAAAGTTCTCTGCCCATATCATCACAAGGTTCCTTGTCACCTTTAATCACAATGCTCCATGCCCTTTCATCACAATGCTCCAGAATTCTTGTCATCGCAATGTTCCTTGACCGTGTCATCACAATGCTCCATGACCCTTGTCATCACAAAGCTCCATGACCCCTGTCATCACAATGATCCATGACTCCTTTCCTCACAGTGCTCCAGTACACTTTTCATCACAATGCTCCATGCCATTGTCAGCACAGTGTTCCTTGGACCCTGTCATCAAAATGCTCCATCCCCTTTTCATCACAATGCCCCAGATATCCTATCATTACAATGCTCCATGCCCGTGTCAACACAATGCTCCATGACCCCTGACATCAAAATGCTTTATGAGCCTTGTTATCAGAATGTTCCATGACCCCTGTTATCAAAATGATCCATGACCGTTGCGATCACTATGCTGCATGATATATTTTATCCCAATTCTCTGTGACCGCTGTCATCACAATGCTCCAGGACAATTTTCATCACAATGCTCCATGCCCCCTGTCATCACAGTGCCCCATAAACCCTGTAATCACAATGCTCCATGACCCTGTCATCACAATGCTACATGACACCTGTCATCACATTGTTCCATGGCCTATGTATTCACAATGCTCCATGGACACTGTAATCACACTGCTCCATGTTCCCTTTCAACACAATGCTCCATGACTCCTGTCATCACAACGTTCCATGAAAGTTGTCATCAAAATGCTCCATGACCCCGCTCACCACAAGTTTCCCTGCCCTTGTCATCACAATGCTCCATGACCCATGTAATCACAATGGTACATGGCCTTGTCATCACAATGCTCCATGGTCTCTTTCATCACCATGCTCCATGGTCTTTCTCATCACAATGCTCTATGACCCCTGTCATCACAATGCTCCACGCCGTTGTCATCACAATGCTCCATGGCCCCTGTAATCACAATGCTCCATTCACTTTTCATCACAATGCTCCAGAACCCTTGTCCTCATAATGCTCCATTCCCGTGTCATCCCATTGCTCAATGACACTTGTCATCAAAATGTTCCTTGGCCTTTGTCATCACAGTGCTCCATGATACCTTTAATCAAAATTCTACATCACCACTGTCATCACAATGCAAGATGACCAATGTCATCACAATGCCCCATGACACGTCTCATCACAATTCGCCTTGGCCCTTGTCATCTCAATGCTGTATGAACCGTGTCATCACTAGGTTCCAGGACACTTGTCATCACAGTGATCCATGACCACTTTCATCACAATGCTCCATGACCTCTCTTATCTCAATGCTCCATGGCCTTTGTATTCACAATGTTCTATTGTCCCGATAATCGCGTTGCTCCATGAACACTTTCATCACAATGCTCCTTGACCACTGTCACCATAATGCCCCATGACGTCTCTCATCACTGTGCTCCAAGGCCACTCTCATCAAAATGCTCCATGATCTGTGTCAGCACAATATTGCCTGACACTTGTCATCACAATGCTCCATGATCCCTGTAATCACAATGATCCCTGCCAATGTCATCACAATGCTCCATGTCTCCTGTAATCACAATGCTCCATGCCCTTGTCATCACAATGCTCCAGGTCTGTTGTCATTACCATGCTTCATGCCCGTGTCATCACAATGCTCCATGATTATTGTCTTCAAAATGCTCCATGGCCCATGTCATCACAGTGCTCCATGACCCCTGTCATCACAATGCTCTATGGCCTTTGTCATCACAATGCTCTGTGACCCCTGTCAACACAATGCCTGATGACCACTGTCATCAAAATGCTAAATGGCACTTGTCATCACAATGCTCTATGATGCCTGTCATCACTATTCTCCATGTCACTTGTTATCACAATGCTCCATGGCCCCTGTATGCACAGTGCTCCATGAACCGTTTCATCTCAATGCTCCATGACCTCACTCATCACAATGTTCCATGGCCCTTCTCATCACAGTGCTCCAAGCCTTTGTCATCACACTGCTCCATGGCACCTGTAATCACAATGCTCCATGCCCTTGTCATCACTGGGCTCCACAACTCTTGTCATTATACTGCTCCATGTCCATTTCATCACCATGCTCCATGACACTTGTCATCACAATTCGCCATGACCATTGTCATCACAATGCTCCATGAAACATGTCATCACAGGGTCCCAGGACACATGTCATCACAATGATCCATTACCACTTTCATCACAATGTTCCATGACCACTGTCATCTCAATGCTCCATGGCCTTTGTATTCACAATGCTCCATGGCCCCTGTAATCACAGTGCTCCATAACACCTTTCATCATAATGCTCCATGACCACTGCCATCTCAATGCCCCATGACGCCTGTCATCACAATACTCCAAGGCCCCTCTCATCACAATGCTCCATGACACTTGTCATCACATTGCTCCATAACACCTGTCATCACAGTGTTCTGTGCCCATGTCATCACAATGCTCCATGTCCCCTATAATCACAATGCTCCATGCCTTTTTCCTCACAATGCTCCAGAATTCTTGTCATCACAATGTTCCATGACCGTGGCATCACAGTGCTCCATGGCCCTTGTCATCACAATGCTCCAGAATTTTTGTCATCACAATGTTCCATGACCGTGTCATCACAATGCCACATGACCCTGGTCATCACAGTTCTCCATGACCTTTGTCATCACAATGCTCTATGTCGGTTTTCATCACAATTCTCAATGACCACTTTAATCACTATGCTCGCTGACCATTTTCATCACATTTCTCTATTGTCATTACAATTCCCCATGGCCCCTTTCTTCACAATGCTCCATGATGCCTGTCATCACAATGCCCCATGGCTTTTGTTATCACAATGCTCCAGGACCAGTTTCATCACAATACTCCATCCCCCTGGTCATCATGGTGCACAATGAAACCTTTCATTACAATGCTCCATGACACTTGTCATCACAATGCTCCATGGCCTTTATCATCACAATGCTCCCAGGCACTTTTCATCACGATGTTCCATGAAAATTTTCATCACAATGCTCCATGACCATTGTCATCACAATAGTCCATACCCTTGTCAACACAATGCTGCATACTCCCTGTCATCACAATTCTCCATGACTGCTGTCACCACAATAATCCAGGACAATTTTCATAATAATGCTTCATGCCCCCAGTCATCACAGTGCTCCATGATACCTTTCATCACAATTCCTAGATGATCAATGTCATGACAATGCCCCATGTCACCTGTCATCACAATTCGCTATGACCCTTGTCATCACAATACTCGATGAACCGTGTCATCACAGTGTGCCAGGACACATGTCATCACAATGATCCATGACTACTTTCATCACAATGCCCCAATACACCTGTCATCACAATGCTCCATGGCTCCTGTTATCATATTGCTCCATGATCTCTTTCATCACAATGTTCCATGACCACTGTCATCACCATGCTTCATGACGCCTGTCATCTCAGTGCTCCATGGCCCCTTTCATCACAATGCTCCATGAACCCAGTCATCACAATGTTCCCTGCCCTTTTCATCACAATGCTCCATGGGCACTCTCATCACAATGCTCCATGCCAATGTCATCAAAATGCCCCATGACACTTGTCATCACAATGCTCCATGGCCTTTGTCATCACAATGTTCCATGGCCCCTATCATCACAGTGCTCCATGATACCTTTCTTCACAATTCTAGATGACCACTGTCATCACAATGCCCCATGACAGATGTCATCACAATTCGCCATGGTCCTTGTCATCACAATGCTCCATGAACCGTGGCATCACAAGGTTCCAGGACACTTGTCATCACAAAGTTCCATGATCACTTTCATCACAATGCTCCATGAACCCTGTCATCTCAATGCTCCATAGCCTTTGTATTCACAATGCTCCATGGTCCCTGTAATCACAGTGCTCCATGACCCCTTTCATCACAATGCTCCAAGACCGCTGTCATCACAATGCCCCATGACGCCTGCCATCACAAATCTCCAAGGCCTCTCTTACCAAAAAGCACCGTGATCCCTCTCAGCACAATGTTCCATGACACTTTTCATCACAATGCTCCATGGGCACTCTCAGCACAATGCTCCATGCCCTTGTCATCAAAATGCTCCAGAACTCTTGTCATCATAATGCTCCATGCCAATGTCATCAAAATGCCCCATGACACTTGTCATCACAATGCTCCATGGCCTTTGTCATCACAATGCTCCATGACCCCTGTCATCACAAAGTTCTCTGCCCATATCATCACAAGGTTCCTTGTCACCTTTAATCACAATGCTCCATGCCCTTTCATCACAATGCTCCAGAATTCTTGTCATCGCAATGTTCCTTGACCGTGTCATCACAATGCTCCATGACCCTTGTCATCACAAAGCTCCATGACCCCTGTCATCACAATGATCCATGACTCCTTTCCTCACAGTGCTCCAGTACACTTTTCATCACAATGCTCCATGCCATTGTCAGCACAGTGTTCCTTGGACCCTGTCATCAAAATGCTCCATCCCCTTTTCATCACAATGCCCCAGATATCCTATCATTACAATGCTCCATGCCCGTGTCAACACAATGCTCCATGACCCCTGACATCAAAATGCTTTATGAGCCTTGTTATCAAAATGTTCCATGACCCCTGTTATCAAAATGATCCATGACCGTTGCGATCACTATGCTGCATGATATATTTTATCCCAATTCTCTGTGACCGCTGTCATCACAATGCTCCAGGACAATTTTCATCACAATGCTCCATGCCCCCTGTCATCACAGTGCCCCATAAACCCTGTAATCACAATGCTCCATGACCCTGTCATCACAATGCTACATGACACCTGTCATCACATTGTTCCATGGCCTATGTATTCACAATGCTCCATGGACACTGTAATCACACTGCTCCATGTTCCCTTTCAACACAATGCTCCATGACTCCTGTCATCACAACGTTCCATGAAAGTTGTCATCAAAATGCTCCATGACCCCGCTCACCACAAGTTTCCCTGCCCTTGTCATCACAATGCTCCATGACCCATGTAATCACAATGGTACATGGCCTTGTCATCACAATGCTCCATGGTCTCTTTCATCACCATGCTCCATGGTCTTTCTCATCACAATGCTCTATGACCCCTGTCATCACAATGCTCCACGCCGTTGTCATCACAATGCTCCATGGCCCCTGTAATCACAATGCTCCATTCACTTTTCATCACAATGCTCCAGAGCCCTTGTCCTCATAATGCTCCATTCCCGTGTCATCCCATTGCTCAATGACACTTGTCATCAAAATGTTCCTTGGCCTTTGTCATCACAGTGCTCCATGATACCTTTAATCAAAATTCTACATCACCACTGTCATCACAATGCAAGATGACCAATGTCATCACAATGCCCCATGACACGTCTCATCACAATTCGCCTTGGCCCTTGTCATCTCAATGCTGTATGAACCGTGTCATCACTAGGTTCCAGGACACTTGTCATCACAGTGATCCATGACCACTTTCATCACAATGCTCCATGACCTCTCTTATCTCAATGCTCCATGGCCTTTGTATTCACAATGTTCTATTGTCCCGATAATCGCGTTGCTCCATGAACACTTTCATCACAATGCTCCTTGACCACTGTCACCATAATGCCCCATGACGTCTCTCATCACTGTGCTCCAAGGCCACTCTCATCAAAATGCTCCATGATCTGTGTCAGCACAATATTGCCTGACACTTGTCATCACAATGCTCCATGATCCCTGTAATCACAATGATCCCTGCCAATGTCATCACAATGCTCCATGTCTCCTGTAATCACAATGCTCCATGCCCTTGTCATCACAATGCTCCAGGTCTGTTGTCATTACCATGCTTCATGCCCGTGTCATCACAATGCTCCATGATTATTGTCTTCAAAATGCTCCATGGCCCATGTCATCACAGTGCTCCATGACCCCTGTCATCACAATGCTCTATGGCCTTTGTCATCACAATGCTCTGTGACCCCTGTCAACACAATGCCTGATGACCACTGTCATCAAAATGCTAAATGGCACTTGTCATCACAATGCTCTATGATGCCTGTCATCACTATTCTCCATGTCACTTGTTATCACAATGCTCCATGGCCCCTGTATGCACAGTGCTCCATGAACCGTTTCATCTCAATGCTCCATGACCTCACTCATCACAATGTTCCATGGCCCTTGTCATCACAGTGCTCCAAGCCTTTGTCATCACACTGCTCCATGGCACCTGTAATCACAATGCTCCATGCCCTTGTCATCACTGGGCTCCACAACTCTTGTCATTATACTGCTCCATGTCCATTTCATCACCATGCTCCATGACACTTGTCATCACAATTCGCCATGACCATTGTCATCACAATGCTCCATGAAACATGTCATCACAGGGTCCCAGGACACATGTCATCACAATGATCCATTACCACTTTCATCACAATGTTCCATGACCACTGTCATCTCAATGCTCCATGGCCTTTGTATTCACAATGCTCCATGGCCCCTGTAATCACAGTGCTCCATAACACCTTTCATCATAATGCTCCATGACCACTGCCATCTCAATGCCCCATGACGCCTGTCATCACAATACTCCAAGGCCCCTCTCATCACAATGCTCCATGACACTTGTCATCACATTGCTCCATAACACCTGTCATCACAGTGTTCTGTGCCCATGTCATCACAATGCTCCATGTCCCCTATAATCACAATGCTCCATGCCTTTTTCCTCACAATGCTCCAGAATTCTTGTCATCACAATGTTCCATGACCGTGGCATCACAGTGCTCCATGGCCCTTGTCATCACAATGCTCCAGAATTTTTGTCATCACAATGTTCCATGACCGTGTCATCACAATGCCACATGACCCTGGTCATCACAGTTCTCCATGACCTTTGTCATCACAATGCTCTATGTCGGTTTTCATCACAATTCTCAATGACCACTTTAATCACTATGCTCGCTGACCATTTTCATCACATTTCTCTATTGTCATTACAATTCCCCATGGCCCCTTTCTTCACAATGCTCCATGATGCCTGTCATCACAATGCCCCATGGCTTTTGTTATCACAATGTTCCAGGACCAGTTTCATCACAATACTCCATCCCCCTTGTCATCATGGTGCACAATGAAACCTTTCATTACAATGCTCCATGACACTTGTCATCACAATGCTCCATGGCCTTTATCATCACAATGCTCCCAGGCACTTTTCATCACGATGTTCCATGAAAATTTTCATCACAATGCTCCATGACCATTGTCATCACAATAGTCCATACCCTTGTCAACACAATGCTGCATACTCCCTGTCATCACAATTCTCCATGACTGCTGTCACCACAATAATCCAGGACAATTTTCATAATAATGCTTCATGCCCCCAGTCATCACAGTGCTCCATGATACCTTTCATCACAATTCCTAGATGATCAATGTCATGACAATGCCCCATGTCACCTGTCATCACAATTCGCTATGACCCTTGTCATCACAATACTCGATGAACCGTGTCATCACAGTGTGCCAGGACACATGTCATCACAATGATCCATGACTACTTTCATCACAATGCCCCAATACACCTGTCATCACAATGCTCCATGGCTCCTGTTATCATATTGCTCCATGATCTCTTTCATCACAATGTTCCATGACCACTGTCATCACCATGCTTCATGACGCCTGTCATCTCAGTGCTCCATGGCCCCTTTCATCACAATGCTCCATGAACCCAGTCATCACAATGTTCCCTGCCCTTTTCATCACAATGCTCCATGGGCACTCTCATCACAATGCTCCATGCCAATGTCATCAAAATGCCCCATGACACTTGTCATCACAATGCTCCATGGCCTTTGTCATCACAATGTTCCATGGCCCCTATCATCACAGTGCTCCATGATACCTTTCTTCACAATTCTAGATGACCACTGTCATCACAATGCCCCATGACAGATGTCATCACAATTCGCCATGGTCCTTGTCATCACAATGCTCCATGAACCGTGGCATCACAAGGTTCCAGGACACTTGTCATCACAAAGTTCCATGATCACTTTCATCACAATGCTCCATGAACCCTGTCATCTCAATGCTCCATAGCCTTTGTATTCACAATGCTCCATGGTCCCTGTAATCACAGTGCTCCATGACCCCTTTCATCACAATGCTCCAAGACCGCTGTCATCACAATGCCCCATGACGCCTGCCATCACAAATCTCCAAGGCCTCTCTTACCAAAAAGCACCGTGATCCCTCTCAGCACAATGTTCCATGACACTTTTCATCACAATGCTCCATGGGCACTCTCAGCACAATGCTCCATGCCCTTGTCATCAAAATGCTCCAGAACTCTTGTCATCATAATGCTCCATGCCAATGTCATCAAAATGCCCCATGACACTTGTCATCACAATGCTCCATGGCCTTTGTCATCACAATGCTCCATGACCCCTGTCATCACAAAGTTCTCTGCCCATATCATCACAAGGTTCCTTGTCACCTTTAATCACAATGCTCCATGCCCTTTCATCACAATGCTCCAGAATTCTTGTCATCGCAATGTTCCTTGACCGTGTCATCACAATGCTCCATGACCCTTGTCATCACAAAGCTCCATGACCCCTGTCATCACAATGATCCATGACTCCTTTCCTCACAGTGCTCCAGTACACTTTTCATCACAATGCTCCATGCCATTGTCAGCACAGTGTTCCTTGGACCCTGTCATCAAAATGCTCCATCCCCTTTTCATCACAATGCCCCAGATATCCTATCATTACAATGCTCCATGCCCGTGTCAACACAATGCTCCATGACCCCTGACATCAAAATGCTTTATGAGCCTTGTTATCAGAATGTTCCATGACCCCTGTTATCAAAATGATCCATGACCGTTGCGATCACTATGCTGCATGATATATTTTATCCCAATTCTCTGTGACCGCTGTCATCACAATGCTCCAGGACAATTTTCATCACAATGCTCCATGCCCCCTGTCATCACATTGTTCCATGGCCTATGTATTCACAATGCTCCATGGACACTGTAATCACACTGCTCCATGTTCCCTTTCAACACAATGCTCCATGACTCCTGTCATCACAACGTTCCATGAAAGTTGTCATCAAAATGCTCCATGACCCCGCTCACCACAAGTTTCCCTGCCCTTGTCATCACAATGCTCCATGACCCATGTAATCACAATGGTACATGGCCTTGTCATCACAATGCTCCATGGTCTCTTTCATCACCATGCTCCATGGTCTTTCTCATCACAATGCTCTATGACCCCTGTCATCACAATGCTCCACGCCGTTGTCATCACAATGCTCCATGGCCCCTGTAATCACAATGCTCCATTCACTTTTCATCACAATGCTCCAGAACCCTTGTCCTCATAATGCTCCATTCCCGTGTCATCCCATTGCTCAATGACACTTGTCATCAAAATGTTCCTTGGCCTTTGTCATCACAGTGCTCCATGATACCTTTAATCAAAATTCTACATCACCACTGTCATCACAATGCAAGATGACCAATGTCATCACAATGCCCCATGACACGTCTCATCACAATTCGCCTTGGCCCTTGTCATCTCAATGCTGTATGAACCGTGTCATCACTAGGTTCCAGGACACTTGTCATCACAGTGATCCATGACCACTTTCATCACAATGCTCCATGACCTCTCTTATCTCAATGCTCCATGGCCTTTGTATTCACAATGTTCTATTGTCCCGATAATCACGTTGCTCCATGAACACTTTCATCACAATGCTCCTTGACCACTGTCACCATAATGCCCCATGACGTCTCTCATCACTGTGCTCCAAGGCCACTCTCATCAAAATGCTCCATGATCTGTGTCAGCACAATATTGCCTGACACTTGTCATCACAATGCTCCATGATCCCTGTAATCACAATGATCCCTGCCAATGTCATCACAATGCTCCATGTCTCCTGTAATCACAATGCTCCATGCCCTTGTCATCACAATGCTCCAGGTCTGTTGTCATTACCATGCTTCATGCCCGTGTCATCACAATGCTCCATGATTATTGTCTTCAAAATGCTCCATGGCCCATGTCATCACAGTGCTCCATGACCCCTGTCATCACAATGCTCTATGGCCTTTGTCATCACAATGCTCTGTGACCCCTGTCAACACAATGCCTGATGACCACTGTCATCAAAATGCTAAATGGCACTTGTCATCACAATGCTCTATGATGCCTGTCATCACTATTCTCCATGTCACTTGTTATCACAATGGTCCATGGCCCCTGTATGCACAGTGCTCCATGAACTGTTTCATCTCAATGCTCCATGACCTCACTCATCACAATGCCCCTTGACCCCTGTAATCACAATGTTCCATGGCCCTTGTCATCACAGTGCTCCAAGCCTTTGTCATCACACTGCCCCATGGCACCTGTAATCACAATGCTCCATGCCCTTGTCATCACTGGGCTCCACAACTCTTGTCATTATACTGCTCCATTTCCATTTCATCACCATGCTCCATGACACTTGTCATCACAATTCGCCATGACCATTGTCATCACAATGCTCCATGAAACATGTCATCACAGGGTCCCAGGACACATGTCATCACAATGATGCATTACCACTTTCATCACAATGTTCCATGACCACTGTCATCTCAATGCTCCATGGCCTTTGTATTCACAATGCTCCATGGCCCCTGTAATCACAGTGCTCCATAACACCTTTCATCATAATGCTCCATGACCACTGCCATCTCAATGCCCCATGACGCCTGTCATCACAATACTCCAAGGCCCCTCTCATCACAATGCTCCATGACACTTGTCATCACATTGCTCCATAACACCTGTCATCACAATGTTCCGTGCCCATGTCATCACAATGCTCCATGTCCCCTATAATCACAATGCTCCATGCCTTTTTCCTCACAATGCTCCAGAATTCTTGTCATCACAATGTTCCATGAACGTGGCATCACAGTGCTCCATGGCCCTTGTCATCACAATGCTCCAGAATTTTTGTCATCACAATGTTCCATGACCGTGTCATCACAATGCCACATGACCCTGGTCATCACAGTTCTCCATGACCTTTGTCATCACAATGCTCTATGTCGGTTTTCATCACAATTCTCAATGACCACTTTAATCACTATGCTCGCTGACCATTTTCATCACATTTCTCTATTGTCATTACAATTCCCCATGGCCCCTTTCTTCACAATGCTCCATGATGCCTGTCATCACAATGCTCCATGGCTTTTGTTATCACAATGTTCCAGGACCAGTTTCATCACAATACTCCATCCCCCTTGTCATCATGGTGCACAATGAAACCTTTCATTACAATGCTCCATGACACTTGTCATCACAATGCTCCATGGCCTTTATCATCACAATGCTCCCAGGCACTTTTCATCACGATGTTCCATGAAAATTTTCATCACAATGCTCCATGACCATTGTCATCACAATAGTCCATACCCTTGTCAACACAATGCTGCATACTCCCTGTCATCACAATTCTCCATGACTGCTGTCACCACAATAATCCAGGACAATTTTCATAATAATGCTTCATGCCCCCAGTCATCACAGTGCTCCATGATACCTTTCATCACAATTCCTAGATGATCAATGTCATGACAATGCCCCATGTCACCTGTCATCACAATTCGCTATGACCCTTGTCATCACAATACTCGATGAACCGTGTCATCACAGTGTGCCAGGACACATGTCATCACAATGATCCATGACTACTTTCATCACAATGCCCCAATACACCTGTCATCACAATGCTCCATGGCTCCTGTTATCATATTGCTCCATGATCTCTTTCATCACAATGTTCCATGACCACTGTCATCACCATGCTTCATGACGCCTGTCATCTCAGTGCTCCATGGCCCCTTTCATCACAATGCTCCATGAACCCAGTCATCACAATGTTCCCTGCCCTTTTCATCACAATGCTCCATGGGCACTCTCATCACAATGCTCCATGCCCTTGTCATCAAAATGCTCCAGAACTCTTGTCATCATAATGCTCCATGCCAATGTCATCAAAATGCCCCATGACACTTGTCATCACAATGCTCCATGGCCTTTGTCATCACAATGTTCCATGGCCCCTATCATCACAGTGCTCCATGATACCTTTCTTCACAATTCTAGATGACCACTGTCATCACAATGCCCCATGACAGATGTCATCACAATTCGCCATGGTCCTTGTCATCACAATGCTCCATGAACCGTGGCATCACAAGGTTCCAGGACACTTGTCATCACAAAGTTCCATGATCACTTTCATCACAATGCTCCATGAACCCTGTCATCTCAATGCTCCATAGCCTTTGTATTCACAATGCTCCATGGTCCCTGTAATCACAGTGCTCCATGACCCCTTTCATCACAATGCTCCAAGACCGCTGTCATCACAATGCCCCATGACGCCTGCCATCACAAATCTCCAAGGCCTCTCTTACCAAAAAGCACCGTGATCCCTCTCAGCACAATGTTCCATGACACTTTTCATCACAATGCTCCATGGGCACTCTCAGCACAATGCTCCATGCCCTTGTCATCAAAATGCTCCAGAACTCTTGTCATCATAATGCTCCATGCCAATGTCATCAAAATGCCCCATGACACTTGTCATCACAATGCTCCATGGCCTTTGTCATCACAATGCTCCATGACCCCTGTCATCACAAAGTTCTCTGCCCATATCATCACAAGGTTCCTTGTCACCTTTAATCACAATGCTCCATGCCCTTTCATCACAATGCTCCAGAATTCTTGTCATCGCAATGTTCCTTGACCGTGTCATCACAATGCTCCATGACCCTTGTCATCACAAAGCTCCATGACCCCTGTCATCACAATGATCCATGACTCCTTTCCTCACAGTGCTCCAGTACACTTTTCATCACAATGCTCCATGCCATTGTCAGCACAGTGTTCCTTGGACCCTGTCATCAAAATGCTCCATCCCCTTTTCATCACAATGCCCCAGATATCCTATCATTACAATGCTCCATGCCCGTGTCAACACAATGCTCCATGACCCCTGACATCAAAATGCTTTATGAGCCTTGTTATCAGAATGTTCCATGACCCCTGTTATCAAAATGATCCATGACCGTTGCGATCACTATGCTGCATGATATATTTTATCCCAATTCTCTGTGACCGCTGTCATCACAATGCTCCAGGACAATTTTCATCACAATGCTCCATGCCCCCTGTCATCACAGTGCCCCATAAACCCTGTAATCACAATGCTCCATGACCCTGTCATCACAATGCTACATGACACCTGTCATCACATTGTTCCATGGCCTATGTATTCACAATGCTCCATGGACACTGTAATCACACTGCTCCATGTTCCCTTTCAACACAATGCTCCATGACTCCTGTCATCACAACGTTCCATGAAAGTTGTCATCAAAATGCTCCATGACCCCGCTCACCACAAGTTTCCCTGCCCTTGTCATCACAATGCTCCATGACCCATGTAATCACAATGGTACATGGCCTTGTCATCACAATGCTCCATGGTCTCTTTCATCACCATGCTCCATGGTCTTTCTCATCACAATGCTCTATGACCCCTGTCATCACAATGCTCCACGCCGTTGTCATCACAATGCTCCATGGCCCCTGTAATCACAATGCTCCATTCACTTTTCATCACAATGCTCCAGAACCCTTGTCCTCATAATGCTCCATTCCCGTGTCATCCCATTGCTCAATGACACTTGTCATCAAAATGTTCCTTGGCCTTTGTCATCACAGTGCTCCATGATACCTTTAATCAAAATTCTACATCACCACTGTCATCACAATGCAAGATGACCAATGTCATCACAATGCCCCATGACACGTCTCATCACAATTCGCCTTGGCCCTTGTCATCTCAATGCTGTATGAACCGTGTCATCACTAGGTTCCAGGACACTTGTCATCACAGTGATCCATGACCACTTTCATCACAATGCTCCATGACCTCTCTTATCTCAATGCTCCATGGCCTTTGTATTCACAATGTTCTATTGTCCCGATAATCGCGTTGCTCCATGAACACTTTCATCACAATGCTCCTTGACCACTGTCACCATAATGCCCCATGACGTCTCTCATCACTGTGCTCCAAGGCCACTCTCATCAAAATGCTCCATGATCTGTGTCAGCACAATATTGCCTGACACTTGTCATCACAATGCTCCATGATCCCTGTAATCACAATGATCCCTGCCAATGTCATCACAATGCTCCATGTCTCCTGTAATCACAATGCTCCATGCCCTTGTCATCACAATGCTCCAGGTCTGTTGTCATTACCATGCTTCATGCCCGTGTCATCACAATGCTCCATGATTATTGTCTTCAAAATGCTCCATGGCCCATGTCATCACAGTGCTCCATGACCCCTGTCATCACAATGCTCTATGGCCTTTGTCATCACAATGCTCTGTGACCCCTGTCAACACAATGCCTGATGACCACTGTCATCAAAATGCTAAATGGCACTTGTCATCACAATGCTCTATGATGCCTGTCATCACTATTCTCCATGTCACTTGTTATCACAATGGTCCATGGCCCCTGTATGCACAGTGCTCCATGAACTGTTTCATCTCAATGCTCCATGACCTCACTCATCACAATGCCCCTTGACCCCTGTAATCACAATGTTCCATGGCCCTTGTCATCACAGTGCTCCAAGCCTTTGTCATCACACTGCCCCATGGCACCTGTAATCACAATGCTCCATGCCCTTGTCATCACTGGGCTCCACAACTCTTGTCATTATACTGCTCCATTTCCATTTCATCACCATGCTCCATGACACTTGTCATCACAATTCGCCATGACCATTGTCATCACAATGCTCCATGAAACATGTCATCACAGGGTCCCAGGACACATGTCATCACAATGATCCATTACCACTTTCATCACAATGTTCCATGACCACTCTCATCTCAATGCTCCATGGCCTTTGTATTCACAATGCTCCATGGCCCCTGTAATCACAGTGCTCCATAACACCTTTCATCATAATGCTCCATGACCACTGCCATCTCAATGCCCCATGACGCCTGTCATCACAATACTCCAAGGCCCCTCTCATCACAATGCTCCATGACACTTGTCATCACATTGCTCCATAACACCTGTCATCACAGTGTTCTGTGCCCATGTCATCACAATGCTCCATGTCCCCTATAATCACAATGCTCCATGCCTTTTTCCTCACAATGCTCCAGAATTCTTGTCATCACAATGTTCCATGACCGTGGCATCACAGTGCTCCATGGCCCTTGTCATCACAATGCTCCAGAATTTTTGTCATCACAATGTTCCATGACCGTGTCATCACAATGCCACATGACCCTGGTCATCACAGTTCTCCATGACCTTTGTCATCACAATGCTCTATGTCGGTTTTCATCACAATTCTCAATGACCACTTTAATCACTATGCTCGCTGACCATTTTCATCACATTTCTCTATTGTCATTACAATTCCCCATGGCCCCTTTCTTCACAATGCTCCATGATGCCTGTCATCACAATGCCCCATGGCTTTTGTTATCACAATGCTCCAGGACCAGTTTCATCACAATACTCCATCCCCCTTGTCATCATGGTGCACAATGAAACCTTTCATTACAATGCTCCATGACACTTGTCATCACAATGCTCCATGGCCTTTATCATCACAATGCTCCCAGGCAATTTTCATCACGATGTTCCATGAAAATTTTCATCACAATGCTCCATGACCATTGTCATCACAATAGTCCATACCCTTGTCAACACAATGCTGCATACTCCCTGTCATCACAATTCTCCATGACTGCGGTCACCACAATAATCCAGGACAATTTTCATAATAATGCTTCATGCCCCCAGTCATCACAGTGCTCCATGATACCTTTCATCTCAATTCCTAGATGATCAATGTCATGACAATGCCCCATGTCACCTGTCATCACAATTCGCTATGACCCTTGTCATCACAATACTCGATGAACCGTGTCATCACAGTGTGCCAGGACACATGTCATCACAATGATCCATGACTACTTTCATCACAATGCCCCAATACACCTGTCATCACAATGCTCCATGGCTCCTGTTATCATATTGCTCCATGATCTCTTTCATCACAATGTTCCATGACCACTGTCATCACCATGCTTCATGACGCCTGTCATCTCAGTGCTCCATGGCCCCTTTCATCACAATGCTCCATGAACCCAGTCATCACAATGTTCCCTGCCCTTTTCATCACAATGCTCCATGGGCACTCTCATCACAATGCTCCATGCCAATGTCATCAAAATGCCCCATGACACTTGTCATCACAATGCTCCATGGCCTTTGTCATCACAATGTTCCATGGCCCCTATCATCACAGTGCTCCATGATACCTTTCTTCACAATTCTAGATGACCACTGTCATCACAATGCCCCATGACAGATGTCATCACAATTCGCCATGGTCCTTGTCATCACAATGCTCCATGAACCGTGTCATCACAAGGTTCCAGGACACTTGTCATCACAAAGTTCCATGATCACTTTCATCACAATGCTCCATGAACCCTGTCATCTCAATGCTCCATAGCCTTTGTATTCACAATGCTCCATGGTCCCTGTAATCACAGTGCTCCATGACCCCTTTCATCACAATGCTCCAAGACCGCTGTCATCACAATGCCCCATGACGCCTGCCATCACAAATCTCCAAGGCCTCTCTTACCAAAAAGCACCGTGATCCCTCTCAGCACAATGTTCCATGACACTTTTCATCACAATGCTCCATGGGCACTCTCAGCACAATGCTCCATGCCCTTGTCATCAAAATGCTCCAGAACTCTTGTCATCATAATGCTCCATGCCAATGTCATCAAAATGCCCCATGACACTTGTCATCACAATGCTCCATGGCCTTTGTCATCACAATGCTCCATGACCCCTGTCATCACAAAGTTCTCTGCCCATATCATCACAAGGTTCCTTGTCACCTTTAATCACAATGCTCCATGCCCTTTCATCACAATGCTCCAGAATTCTTGTCATCGCAATGTTCCTTGACCGTGTCATCACAATGCTCCATGACCCTTGTCATCACAAAGCTCCATGACCCCTGTCATCACAATGATCCATGACTCCTTTCCTCACAGTGCTCCAGTACACTTTTCATCACAATGCTCCATGCCATTGTCAGCACAGTGTTCCTTGGACCCTGTCATCAAAATGCTCCATCCCCTTTTCATCACAATGCCCCAGATATCCTATCATTACAATGCTCCATGCCCGTGTCAACACAATGCTCCATGACCCCTGACATCAAAATGCTTTATGAGCCTTGTTATCAGAATGTTCCATGACCCCTGTTATCAAAATGATCCATGACCGTTGCGATCACTATGCTGCATGATATATTTTATCCCAATTCTCTGTGACCGCTGTCATCACAATGCTCCAGGACAATTTTCATCACAATGCTCCATGCCCCCTGTCATCACAGTGCCCCATAAACCCTGTAATCACAATGCTCCATGACCCTGTCATCACAATGCTACATGACACCTGTCATCACATTGTTCCATGGCCTATGTATTCACAATGCTCCATGGACACTGTAATCACACTGCTCCATGTTCCCTTTCAACACAATGCTCCATGACTCCTGTCATCACAACGTTCCATGAAAGTTGTCATCAAAATGCTCCATGACCCCGCTCACCACAAGTTTCCCTGCCCTTGTCATCACAATGCTCCATGACCCATGTAATCACAATGGTACATGGCCTTGTCATCACAATGCTCCATGGTCTCTTTCATCACCATGCTCCATGGTCTTTCTCATCACAATGCTCTATGACCCCTGTCATCACAATGCTCCACGCCGTTGTCATCACAATGCTCCATGGCCCCTGTAATCACAATGCTCCATTCACTTTTCATCACAATGCTCCAGAACCCTTGTCCTCATAATGCTCCATTCCCGTGTCATCCCATTGCTCAATGACACTTGTCATCAAAATGTTCCTTGGCCTTTGTCATCACAGTGCTCCATGATACCTTTAATCAAAATTCTACATCACCACTGTCATCACAATGCAAGATGACCAATGTCATCACAATGCCCCATGACACGTCTCATCACAATTCGCCTTGGCCCTTGTCATCTCAATGCTGTATGAACCGTGTCATCACTAGGTTCCAGGACACTTGTCATCACAGTGATCCATGACCACTTTCATCACAATGCTCCATGACCTCTCTTATCTCAATGCTCCATGGCCTTTGTATTCACAATGTTCTATTGTCCCGATAATCGCGTTGCTCCATGAACACTTTCATCACAATGCTCCTTGACCACTGTCACCATAATGCCCCATGACGTCTCTCATCACTGTGCTCCAAGGCCACTCTCATCAAAATGCTCCATGATCTGTGTCAGCACAATATTGCCTGACACTTGTCATCACAATGCTCCATGATCCCTGTAATCACAATGATCCCTGCCAATGTCATCACAATGCTCCATGTCTCCTGTAATCACAATGCTCCATGCCCTTGTCATCACAATGCTCCAGGTCTGTTGTCATTACCATGCTTCATGCCCGTGTCATCACAATGCTCCATGATTATTGTCTTCAAAATGCTCCATGGCCCATGTCATCACAGTGCTCCATGACCCCTGTCATCACAATGCTCTATGGCCTTTGTCATCACAATGCTCTATGTCGGTTTTCATCACAATTCTCAATGACCACTTTAATCACTATGCTCGCTGACCATTTTCATCACATTTCTCTATTGTCATTACAATTCCCCATGGCCCCTTTCTTCACAATGCTCCATGATGCCTGTCATCACAATGCTCCATGGCTTTTGTTATCACAATGTTCCAGGACCAGTTTCATCACAATACTCCATCCCCCTTGTCATCATGGTGCACAATGAAACCTTTCATTACAATGCTCCATTCACTTTTCATCACAATGCTCCAGAACCCTTGTCCTCATAATGCTCCATTCCCGTGTCATCCCATTGCTCAATGACACTTGTCATCAAAATGTTCCTTGGCCTTTGTCATCACAGTGCTCCATGATACCTTTAATCAAAATTCTACATCACCACTGTCATCACAATGCAAGATGACCAATGTCATCACAATGCCCCATGACACGTCTCATCACAATTCGCCTTGGCCCTTGTCATCTCAATGCTGTATGAACCGTGTCATCACTAGGTTCCAGGACACTTGTCATCACAGTGATCCATGACCACTTTCATCACAATGCTCCATGACCTCTCTTATCTCAATGCTCCATGGCCTTTGTATTCACAATGTTCTATTGTCCCGATAATCGCGTTGCTCCATGAACACTTTCATCACAATGCTCCTTGACCACTGTCACCATAATGCCCCATGACGTCTCTCATCACTGTGCTCCAAGGCCACTCTCATCAAAATGCTCCATGATCTGTGTCAGCACAATATTGCCTGACACTTGTCATCACAATGCTCCATGATCCCTGTAATCACAATGATCCCTGCCAATGTCATCACAATGCTCCATGTCTCCTGTAATCACAATGCTCCATGCCCTTGTCATCACAATGCTCCAGGTCTGTTGTCATTACCATGCTTCATGCCCGTGTCATCACAATGCTCCATGATTATTGTCTTCAAAATGCTCCATGGCCCATGTCATCACAGTGCTCCATGACCCCTGTCATCACAATGCTCTATGGCCTTTGTCATCACAATGCTCTGTGACCCCTGTCAACACAATGCCTGATGACCACTGTCATCAAAATGCTAAATGGCACTTGTCATCACAATGCTCTATGATGCCTGTCATCACTATTCTCCATGTCACTTGTTATCACAATGCTCCATGGCCCCTGTATGCACAGTGCTCCATGAACCGTTTCATCTCAATGCTCCATGACCTCACTCATCACAATGTTCCATGGCCCTTGTCATCACAGTGCTCCAAGCCTTTGTCATCACACTGCTCCATGGCACCTGTAATCACAATGCTCCATGCCCTTGTCATCACTGGGCTCCACAACTCTTGTCATTATGCTGCTCCATGTCCATTTCATCACCATGCTCCATGACACTTGTCATCACAATTCGCCATGACCATTGTCATCACAATGCTCCATGAAACATGTCATCACAGGGTCCCAGGACACATGTCATCACAATGATCCATTACCACTTTCATCACAATGTTCCATGACCACTGTCATCTCAATGCTCCATGGCCTTTGTATTCACAATGCTCCATGGCCCCTGTAATCACAGTGCTCCATAACACCTTTCATCATAATGCTCCATGACCACTGCCATCTCAATGCCCCATGACGCCTGTCATCACAATACTCCAAGGCCCCTCTCATCACAATGCTCCATGACACTTGTCATCACATTGCTCCATAACACCTGTCATCACAGTGTTCCGTGCCCATGTCATGACAATGCTCCATGTCCCCTATAATCACAATGCTCCATGCCTTTTTCCTCACAATGCTCCAGAATTCTTGTCATCACAATGTTCCATGACCGTGGCATCACAGTGCTCCATGGCCCTTGTCATCACAATGCTCCAGAATTTTTGTCATCACAATGTTCCATGACCGTGTCATCACAATGCCACATGACCCTGGTCATCACAATTCTCCATGACCTTTGTCATCACAATGCTCTATGTCGGTTTTCATCACAATTCTCAATGACCACTTTAATCACTATGCTCGCTGACCATTTTCATCACATTTCTCTATTGTCATTACAATTCCCCATGGCCCCTTTCTTCACAATGCTCCATGATGCCTGTCATCACAATGCTCCATGGCTTTTGTTATCACAATGTTCCAGGACCAGTTTCATCACAATACTCCATCCCCCTTGTCATCATGGTGCACAATGAAACCTTTCATTACAATGCTCCATGACACTTGTCATCACAATGCTCCATGGCCTTTATCATCACAATGCTCCCAGGCACTTTTCATCACGATGTTCCATGAAAATTTTCATCACAATGCTCCATGACCATTGTCATCACAATAGTCCATACCCTTGTCAACACAATGCTGCATACTCCCTGTCATCACAATTCTCCATGACTGCTGTCACCACAATAATCCAGGACAATTTTCATAATAATGCTTCATGCCCCCAGTCATCACAGTGCTCCATGATACCTTTCATCACAATTCCTAGATGATCAATGTCATGACAATGCCCCATGTCACCTGTCATCACAATTCGCTATGACCCTTGTCATCACAATACTCGATGAACCGTGTCATCACAGTGTGCCAGGACACATGTCATCACAATGATCCATGACTACTTTCATCACAATGCCCCAATACACCTGTCATCACAATGCTCCATGGCTCCTGTTATCATATTGCTCCATGATCTCTTTCATCACAATGTTCCATGACCACTGTCATCACCATGCTTCATGACGCCTGTCATCTCAGTGCTCCATGGCCCCTTTCATCACAATGCTCCATGAACCCAGTCATCACAATGTTCCCTGCCCTTTTCATCACAATGCTCCATGGGCACTCTCATCACAATGCTCCATGCCAATGTCATCAAAATGCCCCATGACACTTGTCATCACAATGCTCCATGGCCTTTGTCATCACAATGTTCCATGGCCCCTATCATCACAGTGCTCCATGATACCTTTCTTCACAATTCTAGATGACCACTGTCATCACAATGCCCCATGACAGATGTCATCACAATTCGCCATGGTCCTTGTCATCACAATGCTCCATGAACCGTGGCATCACAAGGTTCCAGGACACTTGTCATCACAAAGTTCCATGATCACTTTCATCACAATGCTCCATGAACCCTGTCATCTCAATGCTCCATAGCCTTTGTATTCACAATGCTCCATGGTCCCTGTAATCACAGTGCTCCATGACCCCTTTCATCACAATGCTCCAAGACCGCTGTCATCACAATGCCCCATGACGCCTGCCATCACAAATCTCCAAGGCCTCTCTTACCAAAAAGCACCGTGATCCCTCTCAGCACAATGTTCCATGACACTTTTCATCACAATGCTCCATGGGCACTCTCAGCACAATGCTCCATGCCCTTGTCATCAAAATGCTCCAGAACTCTTGTCATCATAATGCTCCATGCCAATGTCATCAAAATGCCCCATGACACTTGTCATCACAATGCTCCATGGCCTTTGTCATCACAATGCTCCATGACCCCTGTCATCACAAAGTTCTCTGCCCATATCATCACAAGGTTCCTTGTCACCTTTAATCACAATGCTCCATGCCCTTTCATCACAATGCTCCAGAATTCTTGTCATCGCAATGTTCCTTGACCGTGTCATCACAATGCTCCATGACCCTTGTCATCACAAAGCTCCATGACCCCTGTCATCACAATGATCCATGACTCCTTTCCTCACAGTGCTCCAGTACACTTTTCATCACAATGCTCCATGCCATTGTCAGCACAGTGTTCCTTGGACCCTGTCATCAAAATGCTCCATCCCCTTTTCATCACAATGCCCCAGATATCCTATCATTACAATGCTCCATGCCCGTGTCAACACAATGCTCCATGACCCCTGACATCAAAATGCTTTATGAGCCTTGTTATCAGAATGTTCCATGACCCCTGTTATCAAAATGATCCATGACCGTTGCGATCACTATGCTGCATGATATATTTTATCCCAATTCTCTGTGACCGCTGTCATCACAATGCTCCAGGACAATTTTCATCACAATGCTCCATGCCCCCTGTCATCACAGTGCCCCATAAACCCTGTAATCACAATGCTCCATGACCCTGTCATCACAATGCTACATGACACCTGTCATCACATTGTTCCATGGCCTATGTATTCACAATGCTCCATGGACACTGTAATCACACTGCTCCATGTTCCCTTTCAACACAATGCTCCATGACTCCTGTCATCACAACGTTCCATGAAAGTTGTCATCAAAATGCTCCATGACCCCGCTCACCACAAGTTTCCCTGCCCTTGTCATCACAATGCTCCATGACCCATGTAATCACAATGGTACATGGCCTTGTCATCACAATGCTCCATGGTCTCTTTCATCACCATGCTCCATGGTCTTTCTCATCACAATGCTCTATGACCCCTGTCATCACAATGCTCCACGCCGTTGTCATCACAATGCTCCATGGCCCCTGTAATCACAATGCTCCATTCACTTTTCATCACAATGCTCCAGAACCCTTGTCCTCATAATGCTCCATTCCCGTGTCATCCCATTGCTCAATGACACTTGTCATCAAAATGTTCCTTGGCCTTTGTCATCACAGTGCTCCATGATACCTTTAATCAAAATTCTACATCACCACTGTCATCACAATGCAAGATGACCAATGTCATCACAATGCCCCATGACACGTCTCATCACAATTCGCCTTGGCCCTTGTCATCTCAATGCTGTATGAACCGTGTCATCACTAGGTTCCAGGACACTTGTCATCACAGTGATCCATGACCACTTTCATCACAATGCTCCATGACCTCTCTTATCTCAATGCTCCATGGCCTTTGTATTCACAATGTTCTATTGTCCCGATAATCGCGTTGCTCCATGAACACTTTCATCACAATGCTCCTTGACCACTGTCACCATAATGCCCCATGACGTCTCTCATCACTGTGCTCCAAGGCCACTCTCATCAAAATGCTCCATGATCTGTGTCAGCACAATATTGCCTGACACTTGTCATCACAATGCTCCATGATCCCTGTAATCACAATGATCCCTGCCAATGTCATCACAATGCTCCATGTCTCCTGTAATCACAATGCTCCATGCCCTTGTCATCACAATGCTCCAGGTCTGTTGTCATTACCATGCTTCATGCCCGTGTCATCACAATGCTCCATGATTATTGTCTTCAAAATGCTCCATGGCCCATGTCATCACAGTGCTCCATGACCCCTGTCATCACAATGCTCTATGGCCTTTGTCATCACAATGCTCTGTGACCCCTGTCAACACAATGCCTGATGACCACTGTCATCAAAATGCTAAATGGCACTTGTCATCACAATGCTCTATGATGCCTGTCATCACTATTCTCCATGTCACTTGTTATCACAATGCTCCATGGCCCCTGTATGCACAGTGCTCCATGAACCGTTTCATCTCAATGCTCCATGACCTCACTCATCACAATGTTCCATGGCCCTTCTCATCACAGTGCTCCAAGCCTTTGTCATCACACTGCTCCATGGCACCTGTAATCACAATGCTCCATGCCCTTGTCATCACTGGGCTCCACAACTCTTGTCATTATACTGCTCCATGTCCATTTCATCACCATGCTCCATGACACTTGTCATCACAATTCGCCATGACCATTGTCATCACAATGCTCCATGAAACATGTCATCACAGGGTCCCAGGACACATGTCATCACAATGATCCATTACCACTTTCATCACAATGTTCCATGACCACTGTCATCTCAATGCTCCATGGCCTTTGTATTCACAATGCTCCATGGCCCCTGTAATCACAGTGCTCCATAACACCTTTCATCATAATGCTCCATGACCACTGCCATCTCAATGCCCCATGACGCCTGTCATCACAATACTCCAAGGCCCCTCTCATCACAATGCTCCATGACACTTGTCATCACATTGCTCCATAACACCTGTCATCACAGTGTTCTGTGCCCATGTCATCACAATGCTCCATGTCCCCTATAATCACAATGCTCCATGCCTTTTTCCTCACAATGCTCCAGAATTCTTGTCATCACAATGTTCCATGACCGTGGCATCACAGTGCTCCATGGCCCTTGTCATCACAATGCTCCAGAATATTTGTCATCACAATGCTCCATGGCCTTTGTCATCACAATGTTCCATGGCCCCTGTCATCACAGTGCTCCATGATACCTTTCATCACAATTCTAGATGACCACTGTCATCACAATGCCCCATGACAGATGTCATCACAATTCGCCATGGTCCTTGTCATCGCAATGCTCCATGAATCGTGTCATCACAAAGTTCCAGGACACTTGTCATCACAAAGTTCCATGATCACTTTCATCACAATGCTCCATGAACCCTGTCATCTCAATGCTCCATAGCCTTTGTATTCACAATGCTCCATGGTCCCTGTAATCACAGTGCTCCATGACCCCTTTCATCACAATGCTCCAAGACCGCTGTCATCACAATGCCCCATGACGCCTGCCATCACAAATCTCCAAGGCCTCTCTTACCAAAAAGCACCGTGATCCCTCTCAGCACAATGTTCCATGACACTTTTCATCACAATGCTCCATGGGCACTCTCAGCACAATGCTCCATGCCCTTGTCATCAAAATGCTCCAGAACTCTTGTCATCATAATGCTCCATGCCAATGTCATCAAAATGCCCCATGACACTTGTCATCACAATGCTCCATGGCCTTTGTCATCACAATGCTCCATGACCCCTGTCATCACAAAGTTCTCTGCCCATATCATCACAAGGTTCCTTGTCACCTTTAATCACAATGCTCCATGCCCTTTCATCACAATGCTCCAGAATTCTTGTCATCGCAATGTTCCTTGACCGTGTCATCACAATGCTCCATGACCCTTGTCATCACAAAGCTCCATGACCCCTGTCATCACAATGATCCATGACTCCTTTCCTCACAGTGCTCCAGTACACTTTTCATCACAATGCTCCATGCCATTGTCAGCACAGTGTTCCTTGGACCCTGTCATCAAAATGCTCCATCCCCTTTTCATCACAATGCCCCAGATATCCTATCATTACAATGCTCCATGCCCGTGTCAACACAATGCTCCATGACCCCTGACATCAAAATGCTTTATGAGCCTTGTTATCAGAATGTTCCATGACCCCTGTTATCAAAATGATCCATGACCGTTGCGATCACAATGCTGCATGATACATTGTATCCCAATTCTCTGTGACCGCTGTCATCACAATGCTCCAGGACAATTTTCATCACAATGCTCTATGCCCCCTGTCATCACAGTGCCCCATAACCCCTGTAATCACAATGCTCCATGACCCTGTCATCACAATGCTACATGACACCTGTCATCACATTGTTCCATGGCCTATGTATTCACAATGCTCCATGGACACTGTAATCACACTGCTCCATGTTCCCTTTCAACACAATGCTCCATGACCCCTGTCATCACAACGTTCCATGAAAGTTGTCATCAAAATGCTCCATGACCCCGCTCACCACAAGTTTCCCTGCCCTTGTCATCACAATGCTCCATGACCCATGTAATCACAATGGTACATGGCCTTGTCATCACAATGCTCCATGGTCTCTTTCATCACCATGCTCCATGGTCTTTCTCATCACAATGCTCTATGACCCCTGTCATCACATTGCTCCACGCCGTTGTCATCACAATGCTCCATGGTCCCTGTAATCACAATGCTCCATTCACTTTTCATCACAATGCTCCAGAACCCTTGTCCTCATAATGCTCCATTCCCGTGTCATCCCGTTGCTCAATGACACTTGTCATCAAAATGTTCCTTGGCCTTTGTCATCACAGTGCTCCATGATACCTTTAATCAAAATTCTACATCACCACTGTCATCACAATGCAAGATGACCAATGTCATCACAATGCCCCATGACACGTGTCATCACAATTCGCCTCGGCCCTTGTCATCTCAATGCTGTATGAACCGTGTCATCACTAGGTTCCAGGACACTTGTCATCACAGTGATCCATGACCACTTTCATCACAATGCTCCATGACCTCTCTTATCTCAATGCTCCATGGCCTTTGTATTCACAATGTTCTATTGTCCCGATAATCGCGTTGCTCCATGAACACTTTCATCACAATGCTCCTTGACCACTGTCACCATAATGCCCCATGACGTCTCTCATCACTGTGCTCCAAGGCCACTCTCATCAAAATGCTCCATGATCTGTGTCAGCACAATATTGCCTGACACTTGTCATCACAATGCTCCATGATCCCTGTAATCACAATGATCCCTGCCAATGTCATCACAATGCTCCATGTCTCCTGTAATCACAATGCTCCATGCCCTTGTCATCACAATGCTCCAGGTCTGTTGTCATTACCATGCTTCATGCCCGTGTCATCACAATGCTCCATGATTATTGTCTTCAAAATGCTCCATGGCCCATGTCATCACAGTGCTCCATGACCCCTGTCATCACAATGCTCTATGGCCTTTGTCATCACAATGCTCTGTGACCCCTGTCAACACAATGCCTGATGACCACTGTCATCAAAATGCTAAATGGCACTTGTCATCACAATGCTCTATGATGCCTGTCATCACTATTCTCCATGTCACTTGTTATCACAATGGTCCATGGCCCCTGTATGCACAGTGCTCCATGAACTGTTTCATCTCAATGCTCCATGACCTCACTCATCACAATGCCCCTTGACCCCTGTAATCACAATGTTCCATGGCCCTTGTCATCACAGTGCTCCAAGCCTTTGTCATCACACTGCCCCATGGCACCTGTAATCACAATGCTCCATGCCCTTGTCATCACTGGGCTCCACAACTCTTGTCATTATACTGCTCCATTTCCATTTCATCACCATGCTCCATGACACTTGTCATCACAATTCGCCATGACCATTGTCATCACAATGCTCCATGAAACATGTCATCACAGGGTCCCAGGACACATGTCATCACAATGATCCATTACCACTTTCATCACAATGTTCCATGACCACTGTCATCTCAATGCTCCATGGCCTTTGTATTCACAATGCTCCATGGCCCCTGTAATCACAGTGCTCCATAACACCTTTCATCATAATGCTCCATGACCACTGCCATCTCAATGCCCCATGACGCCTGTCATCACAATACTCCAAGGCCCCTCTCATCACAATGCTCCATGACACTTGTCATCACATTGCTCCATAACACCTGTCATCACAGTGTTCTGTGCCCATGTCATCACAATGCTCCATGTCCCCTATAATCACAATGCTCCATGCCTTTTTCCTCACAATGCTCCAGAATTCTTGTCATCACAATGTTCCATGACCGTGCCATCACAGTGCTCCATGGCCCTTGTCATCACAATGCTCCAGAATTTTTGTCATCACAATGTTCCATGACCGTGTCATCACAATGCCACATGACCCTGGTCATCACAGTTCTCCATGACCTTTGTCATCACAATGCTCTATGTCGGTTTTCATCACAATTCTCAATGACCACTTTAATCACTATGCTCGCTGACCATTTTCATCACATTTCTCTATTGTCATTACAATTCCCCATGGCCCCTTTCTTCACAATGCTCCATGATGCCTGTCATCACAATGCCCCATGGCTTTTGTTATCACAATGCTCCAGGACCAGTTTCATCACAATATTCCATCCCCCTTGTCATCATGGTGCACAATGAAACCTTTCATTACAATGCTCCATGACACTTGTCATCACAATGCTCCATGGCCTTTATCATCACAATGCTCCCAGGCACTTTTCATCACGATGTTCCATGAAAATTTTCATCACAATGCTCCATGACCATTGTCATCACAATAGTCCATACCCTTGTCAACACAATGCTGCATACTCCCTGTCATCACAATTCTCCATGACTGCTGTCACCACAATAATCCAGGACAATTTTCATAATAATGCTTCATGCCCCCAGTCATCACAGTGCTCCATGATACCTTTCATCACAATTCCTAGATGATCAATGTCATGACAATGCCCCATGTCACCTGTCATCACAATTCGCTATGACCCTTGTCATCACAATACTCGATGAACCGTGTCATCACAGTGTGCCAGGACACATGTCATCACAATGATCCATGACTACTTTCATCACAATGCCCCAATACACCTGTCATCACAATGCTCCATGGCTCCTGTTATCATATTGCTCCATGATCTCTTTCATCACAATGTTCCATGACCACTGTCATCACCATGCTTCATGACGCCTGTCATCTCAGTGCTCCATGGCCCCTTTCATCACAATGCTCCATGAACCCAGTCATCACAATGTTCCCTGCCCTTTTCATCACAATGCTCCATGGGCACTCTCATCACAATGCTCCATGCCAATGTCATCAAAATGCCCCATGACACTTGTCATCACAATGCTCCATGGCCTTTGTCATCACAATGTTCCATGGCCCCTATCATCACAGTGCTCCATGATACCTTTCTTCACAATTCTAGATGACCACTGTCATCACAATGCCCCATGACAGATGTCATCACAATTCGCCATGGTCCTTGTCATCACAATGCTCCATGAACCGTGGCATCACAAGGTTCCAGGACACTTGTCATCACAAAGTTCCATGATCACTTTCATCACAATGCTCCATGAACCCTGTCATCTCAATGCTCCATAGCCTTTGTATTCACAATGCTCCATGGTCCCTGTAATCACAGTGCTCCATGACCCCTTTCATCACAATGCTCCAAGACCGCTGTCATCACAATGCCCCATGACGCCTGCCATCACAAATCTCCAAGGCCTCTCTTACCAAAAAGCACCGTGATCCCTCTCAGCACAATGTTCCATGACACTTTTCATCACAATGCTCCATGGGCACTCTCAGCACAATGCTCCATGCCCTTGTCATCAAAATGCTCCAGAACTCTTGTCATCATAATGCTCCATGCCAATGTCATCAAAATGCCCCATGACACTTGTCATCACAATGCTCCATGGCCTTTGTCATCACAATGCTCCATGACCCCTGTCATCACAAAGTTCTCTGCCCATATCATCACAAGGTTCCTTGTCACCTTTAATCACAATGCTCCATGCCCTTTCATCACAATGCTCCAGAATTCTTGTCATCGCAATGTTCCTTGACCGTGTCATCACAATGCTCCATGACCCTTGTCATCACAAAGCTCCATGACCCCTGTCATCACAATGATCCATGACTCCTTTCCTCACAGTGCTCCAGTACACTTTTCATCACAATGCTCCATGCCATTGTCAGCACAGTGTTCCTTGGACCCTGTCATCAAAATGCTCCATCCCCTTTTCATCACAATGCCCCAGATATCCTATCATTACAATGCTCCATGCCCGTGTCAACACAATGCTCCATGACCCCTGACATCAAAATGCTTTATGAGCCTTGTTATCAGAATGTTCCATGACCCCTGTTATCAAAATGATCCATGACCGTTGCGATCACTATGCTGCATGATATATTTTATCCCAATTCTCTGTGACCGCTGTCATCACAATGCTCCAGGACAATTTTCATCACAATGCTCCATGCCCCCTGTCATCACAGTGCCCCATAAACCCTGTAATCACAATGCTCCATGACCCTGTCATCACAATGCTACATGACACCTGTCATCACATTGTTCCATGGCCTATGTATTCACAATGCTCCATGGACACTGTAATCACACTGCTCCATGTTCCCTTTCAACACAATGCTCCATGACTCCTGTCATCACAACGTTCCATGAAAGTTGTCATCAAAATGCTCCATGACCCCGCTCACCACAAGTTTCCCTGCCCTTGTCATCACAATGCTCCATGACCCATGTAATCACAATGGTACATGGCCTTGTCATCACAATGCTCCATGGTCTCTTTCATCACCATGCTCCATGGTCTTTCTCATCACAATGCTCTATGACCCCTGTCATCACAATGCTCCACGCCGTTGTCATCACAATGCTCCATGGCCCCTGTAATCACAATGCTCCATTCACTTTTCATCACAATGCTCCAGAACCCTTGTCCTCATAATGCTCCATTCCCGTGTCATCCCATTGCTCAATGACACTTGTCATCAAAATGTTCCTTGGCCTTTGTCATCACAGTGCTCCATGATACCTTTAATCAAAATTCTACATCACCACTGTCATCACAATGCAAGATGACCAATGTCATCACAATGTCCCATGACACGTCTCATCACAATTCGCCTTGGCCCTTGTCATCTCAGTGCTGTATGAACCGTGTCATCACTAGGTTCCAGGACACTTGTCATCACAGTGATCCATGACCACTTTCATCACAATGCTCCATGACCTCTCTTATCTCAATGCTCCATGGCCTTTGTATTCACAATGTTCTATTGTCCCGATAATCGCGTTGCTCCATGAACACTTTCATCACAATGCTCCTTGACCACTGTCACCATAATGCCCCATGACGTCTCTCATCACTGTGCTCCAAGGCCACTCTCATCAAAATGCTCCATGATCTGTGTCAGCACAATATTGCCTGACACTTGTCATCACAATGCTCCATGATCCCTGTAATCACAATGATCCCTGCCAATGTCATCACAATGCTCCATGTCTCCTGTAATCACAATGCTCCATGCCCTTGTCATCACAATGCTCCAGGTCTGTTGTCATTACCATGCTTCATGCCCGTGTCATCACAATGCTCCATGATTATTGTCTTCAAAATGCTCCATGGCCCATGTCATCACAGTGCTCCATGACCCCTGTCATCACAATGCTCTATGGCCTTTGTCATCACAATGCTCTGTGACCCCTGTCAACACAATGCCTGATGACCACTGTCATCAAAATGCTAAATGGCACTTGTCATCACAATGCTCTATGATGCCTGTCATCACTATTCTCCATGTCACTTGTTATCACAATGGTCCATGGCCCCTGTATGCACAGTGCTCCATGAACCGTTTCATCTCAATGCTCCATGACCTCACTCATCACAATGTTCCATGGCCCTTGTCATCACAGTGCTCCAAGCCTTTGTCATCACACTGCTCCATGGCACCTGTAATCACAATGCTCCATGCCCTTGTCATCACTGGGCTCCACAACTCTTGTCATTATACTGCTCCATGTCCATTTCATCACCATGCTCCATGACACTTGTCATCACAATTCGCCATGACCATTGTCATCACAATGCTCCATGAAACATGTCATCACAGGGTCCCAGGACACATGTCATCACAATGATCCATTACCACTTTCATCACAATGTTCCATGACCACTGTCATCTCAAAGCTCCATGGCCTTTGTATTCACAATGCTCCATGGCCCCTGTAATCACAGTGCTCCATAACACCTTTCATCATAATGCTCCATGACCACTGCCATCTCAATGCCCCATGACGCCTGTCATCACAATACTCCAAGGCCCCTCTCATCACAATGCTCCATGACACTTGTCATCACATTGCTCCATAACACCTGTCATCACAGTGTTCTGTGCCCATGTCATCACAATGCTCCATGTCCCCTATAATCACAATGCTCCATGCCTTTTTCCTCACAATGCTCCAGAATTCTTGTCATCACAATGTTCCATGACCGTGGCATCACAGTGCTCCATGGCCCTTGTCATCACAATGCTCCAGAATTTTTGTCATCCCAATGTTCCATGACCGTGTCATCACAATGCCACATGACCCTGGTCATCACAGTTCTCCATGACCTTTGTCATCACAATGCTCTATGTCGGTTTTCATCACAATTCTCAATGACCACTTTAATCACTATGCTCGCTGACCATTTTCATCACATTTCTCTATTGTCATTACAATTCCCCATGGCCCCTTTCTTCACAATGCTCCATGATGCCTGTCATCACAATGCCCCATGGCTTTTGTTATCACAATTCTCCAGGAGCAGTTTCATCACAATATTCCATCCCCCTTGTCATCATGGTGCACAATGAAACCTTTCATTACAATGCTCCATGACACTTGTCATCACAATGCTCCATGGCCTTTATCATCACAATGCTCCCAGGCACTTTTCATCACGATGTTCCATGAAAATTTTCATCACAATGCTCCATGACCATTGTCATCACAATAGTCCATACCCTTGTCAACACAATGCTGCATACTCCCTGTCATCACAATTCTCCATGACTGCTGTCACCACAATAATCCAGGACAATTTTCATAATAATGCTTCATGCCCCCAGTCATCACAGTGCTCCATGATACCTTTCATCACAATTCCTAGATGATCAATGTCATGACAATGCCCCATGTCACCTGTCATCACAATTCGCTATGACCCTTGTCATCACAATACTCGATGAACCGTGTCATCACAGTGTGCCAGGACACATGTCATCACAATGATCCATGACTACTTTCATCACAATGCCCCAATACACCTGTCATCACAATGCTCCATGGCTCCTGTTATCATATTGCTCCATGATCTCTTTCATCACAATGTTCCATGACCACTGTCATCACCATGCTTCATGACGCCTGTCATCTCAGTGCTCCATGGCCCCTTTCATCACAATGCTCCATGAACCCAGTCATCACAATGTTCCCTGCCCTTTTCATCACAATGCTCCATGGGCACTCTCATCACAATGCTCCATGCCAATGTCATCAAAATGCCCCATGACACTTGTCATCACAATGCTCCATGGCCTTTGTCATCACAATGTTCCATGGCCCCTATCATCACAGTGCTCCATGATACCTTTCTTCACAATTCTAGATGACCACTGTCATCACAATGCCCCATGACAGATGTCATCACAATTCGCCATGGTCCTTGTCATCACAATGCTCCATGAACCGTGTCATCACAAGGTTCCAGGACACTTGTCATCACAAAGTTCCATGATCACTTTCATCACAATGCTCCATGAACCCTGTCATCTCAATGCTCCATAGCCTTTGTATTCACAATGCTCCATGGTCCCTGTAATCACAGTGCTCCATGACCCCTTTCATCACAATGCTCCAAGACCGCTGTCATCACAATGCCCCATGACGCCTGCCATCACAAATCTCCAAGGCCTCTCTTACCAAAAAGCACCGTGATCCCTCTCAGCACAATGTTCCATGACACTTTTCATCACAATGCTCCATGGGCACTCTCAGCACAATGCTCCATGCCCTTGTCATCAAAATGCTCCAGAACTCTTGTCATCATAATGCTCCATGCCAATGTCATCAAAATGCCCCATGACACTTGTCATCACAATGCTCCATGGCCTTTGTCATCACAATGCTCCATGACCCCTGTCATCACAAAGTTCTCTGCCCATATCATCACAAGGTTCCTTGTCACCTTTAATCACAATGCTCCATGCCCTTTCATCACAATGCTCCAGAATTCTTGTCATCGCAATGTTCCTTGACCGTGTCATCACAATGCTCCATGACCCTTGTCATCACAAAGCTCCATGACCCCTGTCATCACAATGATCCATGACTCCTTTCCTCACAGTGCTCCAGTACACTTTTCATCACAATGCTCCATGCCATTGTCAGCACAGTGTTCCTTGGACCCTGTCATCAAAATGCTCCATCCCCTTTTCATCACAATGCCCAGGATATCCTATCATTACAATGCTCCATGCCCGTGTCAACACAATGCTCCATGACCCCTGACATCAAAATGCTTTATGAGCCTTGTTATCAGAATGTTCCATGACCCCTGTTATCAAAATGATCCATGACCGTTGCGATCACTATGCTGCATGATATATTTTATCCCAATTCTCTGTGACCGCTGTCATCACAATGCTCCAGGACAATTTTCATCACAATGCTCCATGCCCCCTGTCATCACAGTGCCCCATAAACCCTGTAATCACAATGCTCCATGACCCTGTCATCACAATGCTACATGACACCTGTCATCACATTGTTCCATGGCCTATGTATTCACAATGCTCCATGGACACTGTAATCACACTGCTCCATGTTCCCTTTCAACACAATGCTCCATGACTCCTGTCATCACAACGTTCCATGAAAGTTGTCATCAAAATGCTCCATGACCCCGCTCACCACAAGTTTCCCTGCCCTTGTCATCACAATGCTCCATGACCCATGTAATCACAATGGTACATGGCCTTGTCATCACAATGCTCCATGGTCTCTTTCATCACCATGCTCCATGGTCTTTCTCATCACAATGCTCTATGACCCCTGTCATCACAATGCTCCACGCCGTTGTCATCACAATGCTCCATGGCCCCTGTAATCACAATGCTCCATTCACTTTTCATCACAATGCTCCAGAACCCTTGTCCTCATAATGCTCCATTCCCGTGTCATCCCATTGCTCAATGACACTTGTCATCAAAATGTTCCTTGGCCTTTGTCATCACAGTGCTCCATGATACCTTTAATCAAAATTCTACATCACCACTGTCATCACAATGCAAGATGACCAATGTCATCACAATGCCCCATGACACGTCTCATCACAATTCGCCTTGGCCCTTGTCATCTCAATGCTGTATGAACCGTGTCATCACTAGGTTCCAGGACACTTGTCATCACAGTGATCCATGACCACTTTCATCACAATGCTCCATGACCTCTCTTATCTCAATGCTCCATGGCCTTTGTATTCACAATGTTCTATTGTCCCGATAATCGCGTTGCTCCATGAACACTTTCATCACAATGCTCCTTGACCACTGTCACCATAATGCCCCATGACGTCTCTCATCACTGTGCTCCAAGGCCACTCTCATCAAAATGCTCCATGATCTGTGTCAGCACAATATTGCCTGACACTTGTCATCACAATGCTCCATGATCCCTGTAATCACAATGATCCCTGCCAATGTCATCACAATGCTCCATGTCTCCTGTAATCACAATGCTCCATGCCCTTGTCATCACAATGCTCCAGGTCTGTTGTCATTACCATGCTTCATGCCCGTGTCATCACAATGCTCCATGATTATTGTCTTCAAAATGCTCCATGGCCCATGTCATCACAGTGCTCCATGACCCCTGTCATCACAATGCTCTATGGCCTTTGTCATCACAATGCTCTGTGACCCCTGTCAACACAATGCCTGATGACCACTGTCATCAAAATGCTAAATGGCACTTGTCATCACAATGCTCTATGATGCCTGTCATCACTATTCTCCATGTCACTTGTTATCACAATGCTCCATGGCCCCTGTATGCACAGTGCTCCATGAACCGTTTCATCTCAATGCTCCATGACCTCACTCATCACAATGTTCCATGGCCCTTCTCATCACAGTGCTCCAAGCCTTTGTCATCACACTGCTCCATGGCACCTGTAATCACAATGCTCCATGCCCTTGTCATCACTGGGCTCCACAACTCTTGTCATTATACTGCTCCATGTCCATTTCATCACCATGCTCCATGACACTTGTCATCACAATTCGCCATGACCATTGTCATCACAATGCTCCATGAAACATGTCATCACAGGGTCCCAGGACACATGTCATCACAATGATCCATTACCACTTTCATCACAATGTTCCATGACCACTGTCATCTCAAAGCTCCATGGCCTTTGTATTCACAATGCTCCATGGCCCCTGTAATCACAGTGCTCCATAACACCTTTCATCATAATGCTCCATGACCACTGCCATCTCAATGCCCCATGACGCCTGTCATCACAATACTCCAAGGCCCCTCTCATCACAATGCTCCATGACACTTGTCATCACATTGCTCCATAACACCTGTCATCACAGTGTTCTGTGCCCATGTCATCACAATGCTCCATGTCCCCTATAATCACAATGCTCCATGCCTTTTTCCTCACAATGCTCCAGAATTCTTGTCATCACAATGTTCCATGACCGTGCCATCACAGTGCTCCATGGCCCTTGTCATCACAATGCTCCAGAATTTTTGTCATCACAATGTTCCATGACCGTGTCATCACAATGCCACATGACCCTGGTCATCACAGTTCTCCATGACCTTTGTCATCACAATGCTCTATGTCGGTTTTCATCACAATTCTCAATGACCACTTTAATCACTATGCTCGCTGACCATTTTCATCACATTTCTCTATTGTCATTACAATTCCCCATGGCCCCTTTCTTCACAATGCTCCATGATGCCTGTCATCACAATGCCCCATGGCTTTTGTTATCACAATGCTCCAGGACCAGTTTCATCACAATATTCCATCCCCCTTGTCATCATGGTGCACAATGAAACCTTTCATTACAATGCTCCATGACACTTGTCATCACAATGCTCCATGGCCTTTATCATCACAATGCTCCCAGGCACTTTTCATCACGATGTTCCATGAAAATTTTCATCACAATGCTCCATGACCATTGTCATCACAATAGTCCATACCCTTGTCAACACAATGCTGCATACTCCCTGTCATCACAATTCTCCATGACTGCTGTCACCACAATAATCCAGGACAATTTTCATAATAATGCTTCATGCCCCCAGTCATCACAGTGCTCCATGATACCTTTCATCACAATTCCTAGATGATCAATGTCATGACAATGCCCCATGTCACCTGTCATCACAATTCGCTATGACCCTTGTCATCACAATACTCGATGAACCGTGTCATCACAGTGTGCCAGGACACATGTCATCACAATGATCCATGACTACTTTCATCACAATGCCCCAATACACCTGTCATCACAATGCTCCATGGCTCCTGTTATCATATTGCTCCATGATCTCTTTCATCACAATGTTCCATGACCACTGTCATCACCATGCTTCATGACGCCTGTCATCTCAGTGCTCCATGGCCCCTTTCATCACAATGCTCCATGAACCCAGTCATCACAATGTTCCCTGCCCTTTTCATCACAATGCTCCATGGGCACTCTCATCACAATGCTCCATGCCAATGTCATCAAAATGCCCCATGACACTTGTCATCACAATGCTCCATGGCCTTTGTCATCACAATGTTCCATGGCCCCTATCATCACAGTGCTCCATGATACCTTTCTTCACAATTCTAGATGACCACTGTCATCACAATGCCCCATGACAGATGTCATCACAATTCGCCATGGTCCTTGTCATCACAATGCTCCATGAACCGTGTCATCACAAGGTTCCAGGACACTTGTCATCACAAAGTTCCATGATCACTTTCATCACAATGCTCCATGAACCCTGTCATCTCAATGCTCCATAGCCTTTGTATTCACAATGCTCCATGGTCCCTGTAATCACAGTGCTCCATGACCCCTTTCATCACAATGCTCCAAGACCGCTGTCATCACAATGCCCCATGACGCCTGCCATCACAAATCTCCAAGGCCTCTCTTACCAAAAAGCACCGTGATCCCTCTCAGCACAATGTTCCATGACACTTTTCATCACAATGCTCCATGGGCACTCTCAGCACAATGCTCCATGCCCTTGTCATCAAAATGCTCCAGAACTCTTGTCATCATAATGCTCCATGCCAATGTCATCAAAATGCCCCATGACACTTGTCATCACAATGTTCCATGGCCTTTGTCATCACAATGCTCCATGACCCCTGTCATCACAAAGTTCTCTGCCCATATCATCACAAGGTTCCTTGTCACCTTTAATCACAATGCTCCATGCCCTTTCATCACAATGCTCCAGAATTCTTGTCATCGCAATGTTCCTTGACCGTGTCATCACAATGCTCCATGACCCTTGTCATCACAAAGCTCCATGACCCCTGTCATCACAATGATCCATGACTCCTTTCCTCACAGTGCTCCAGTACACTTTTCATCACAATGCTCCATGCCATTGTCAGCACAGTGTTCCTTGGACCCTGTCATCAAAATGCTCCATCCCCTTTTCATCACAATGCCCCAGATATCCTATCATTACAATGCTCCATGCCCGTGTCAACACAATGCTCCATGACCCCTGACATCAAAATGCTTTATGAGCCTTGTTATCAGAATGTTCCATGACCCCTGTTATCAAAATGATCCATGACCATTGCGATCACTATGCTGCATGATATATTTTATCCCAATTCTCTGTGACCGCTGTCATCACAATGCTCCAGGACAATTTTCATCACAATGCTCCATGCCCCCTGTCATCACAGTGCCCCATAAACCCTGTAATCACAATGCTCCATGACCCTGTCATCACAATGCTACATGACACCTGTCATCACATTGTTCCATGGCCTATGTATTCACAATGCTCCATGGACACTGTAATCACACTGCTCCATGTTCCCTTTCAACACAATGCTCCATGACTCCTGTCATCACAACGTTCCATGAAAGTTGTCATCAAAATGCTCCATGACCCCGCTCACCACAAGTTTCCCTGCCCTTGTCATCACAATGCTCCATGACCCATGTAATCACAATGGTACATGGCCTTGTCATCACAATGCTCCATGGTCTCTTTCATCACCATGCTCCATGGTCTTTCTCATCACAATGCTCTATGACCCCTGTCATCACAATGCTCCACGCCGTTGTCATCACAATGCTCCATGGCCCCTGTAATCACAATGCTCCATTCACTTTTCATCACAATGCTCCAGAGCCCTTGTCCTCATAATGCTCCATTCCCGTGTCATCCCATTGCTCAATGACACTTGTCATCAAAATGTTCCTTGGCCTTTGTCATCACAGTGCTCCATGATACCTTTAATCAAAATTCTACATCACCACTGTCATCACAATGCAAGATGACCAATGTCATCACAATGCCCCATGACACGTCTCATCACAATTCGCCTTGGCCCTTGTCATCTCAATGCTGTATGAACCGTGTCATCACTAGGTTCCAGGACACTTGTCATCACAGTGATCCATGACCACTTTCATCACAATGCTCCATGACCTCTCTTATCTCAATGCTCCATGGCCTTTGTATTCACAATGTTCTATTGTCCCGATAATCGCGTTGCTCCATGAACACTTTCATCACAATGCTCCTTGACCACTGTCACCATAATGCCCCATGACGTCTCTCATCACTGTGCTCCAAGGCCACTCTCATCAAAATGCTCCATGATCTGTGTCAGCACAATATTGCCTGACACTTGTCATCACAATGCTCCATGATCCCTGTAATCACAATGATCCCTGCCAATGTCATCACAATGCTCCATGTCTCCTGTAATCACAATGCTCCATGCCCTTGTCATCACAATGCTCCAGGTCTGTTGTCATTACCATGCTTCATGCCCGTGTCATCACAATGCTCCATGATTATTGTCTTCAAAATGCTCCATGGCCCATGTCATCACAGTGCTCCATGACCCCTGTCATCACAATGCTCTATGGCCTTTGTCATCACAATGCTCTGTGACCCCTGTCAACACAATGCCTGATGACCACTGTCATCAAAATGCTAAATGGCACTTGTCATCACAATGCTCTATGATGCCTGTCATCACTATTCTCCATGTCACTTGTTATCACAATGCTCCATGGCCCCTGTATGCACAGTGCTCCATGAACCGTTTCATCTCAATGCTCCATGACCTCACTCATCACAATGTTCCATGGCCCTTCTCATCACAGTGCTCCAAGCCTTTGTCATCACACTGCTCCATGGCACCTGTAATCACAATGCTCCATGCCCTTGTCATCACTGGGCTCCACAACTCTTGTCATTATACTGCTCCATGTCCATTTCATCACCATGCTCCATGACACTTGTCATCACAATTCGCCATGACCATTGTCATCACAATGCTCCATGAAACATGTCATCACAGGGTCCCAGGACACATGTCATCACAATGATCCATTACCACTTTCATCACAATGTTCCATGACCACTGTCATCTCAATGCTCCATGGCCTTTGTATTCACAATGCTCCATGGCCCCTGTAATCACAGTGCTCCATAACACCTTTCATCATAATGCTCCATGACCACTGCCATCTCAATGCCCCATGACGCCTGTCATCACAATACTCCAAGGCCCCTCTCATCACAATGCTCCATGACACTTGTCATCACATTGCTCCATAACACCTGTCATCACAGTGTTCTGTGCCCATGTCATCACAATGCTCCATGTCCCCTATAATCACAATGCTCCATGCCTTTTTCCTCACAATGCTCCAGAATTCTTGTCATCACAATGTTCCATGACCGTGGCATCACAGTGCTCCATGGCCCTTGTCATCACAATGCTCCAGAATTTTTGTCATCACAATGTTCCATGACCGTGTCATCACAATGCCACATGACCCTGGTCATCACAGTTCTCCATGACCTTTGTCATCACAATGCTCTATGTCGGTTTTCATCACAATTCTCAATGACCACTTTAATCACTATGCTCGCTGACCATTTTCATCACATTTCTCTATTGTCATTACAATTCCCCATGGCCCCTTTCTTCACAATGCTCCATGATGCCTGTCATCACAATGCCCCATGGCTTTTGTTATCACAATGCTCCAGGACCAGTTTCATCACAATACTCCATCCCCCTTGTCATCATGGTGCACAATGAAACCTTTCATTACAATGCTCCATGACACTTGTCATCACAATGCTCCATGGCCTTTATCATCACAATGCTCCCAGGCACTTTTCATCACGATGTTCCATGAAAATTTTCATCACAATGCTCCATGACCATTGTCATCACAATAGTCCATACCCTTGTCAACACAATGCTGCATACTCCCTGTCATCACAATTCTCCATGACTGCTGTCACCACAATAATCCAGGACAATTTTCATAATAATGCTTCATGCCCCCAGTCATCACAGTGCTCCATGATACCTTTCATCACAATTCCTAGATGATCAATGTCATGACAATGCCCCATGTCACCTGTCATCACAATTCGCTATGACCCTTGTCATCACAATACTCGATGAACCGTGTCATCACAGTGTGCCAGGACACATGTCATCACAATGATCCATGACTACTTTCATCACAATGCCCCAATACACCTGTCATCACAATGCTCCATGGCTCCTGTTATCATATTGCTCCATGATCTCTTTCATCACAATGTTCCATGACCACTGTCATCACCATGCTTCATGACGCCTGTCATCTCAGTGCTCCATGGCCCCTTTCATCACAATGCTCCATGAACCCAGTCATCACAATGTTCCCTGCCCTTTTCATCACAATGCTCCATGGGCACTCTCATCACAATGCTCCATGCCAATGTCATCAAAATGCCCCATGACACTTGTCATCACAATGCTCCATGGCCTTTGTCATCACAATGTTCCATGGCCCCTATCATCACAGTGCTCCATGATACCTTTCTTCACAATTCTAGATGACCACTGTCATCACAATGCCCCATGACAGATGTCATCACAATTCGCCATGGTCCTTGTCATCACAATGCTCCATGAACCGTGTCATCACAAGGTTCCAGGACACTTGTCATCACAAAGTTCCATGATCACTTTCATCACAATGCTCCATGAACCCTGTCATCTCAATGCTCCATAGCCTTTGTATTCACAATGCTCCATGGTCCCTGTAATCACAGTGCCCCATTACCCCTGTAATCACAATGCTCCATGACCCTGACATCACAATGCTACATGACACCTGTCATCACATTGTTCCATGGCCTATGTATTCACAATGCTCCATGGACACTGTAATCACACTGCTCCATGTTCCCTTTCAACACAATGCTCCATGACTCCTGTCATCACAACGTTCCATGAAAGTTGTCATCAAAATGCTCCATGACCCCGCTCACCACAAGTTTCCCTGCCCTTGTCATCACAATGCTCCATGACCCATGTAATCACAATGGTACATGGCCTTGTCATCACAATGCTCCATGGTCTCTTTCATCACCATGCTCCATGGTCTTTCTCATCACAATGCTCTATGACCCCTGTCATCACAATGCTCCACGCCGTTGTCATCACAATGCTCCATGGCCCCTGTAATCACAATGCTCCATTCACTTTTCATCACAATGCTCCAGAGCCCTTGTCCTCATAATGCTCCATTCCCGTGTCATCCCATTGCTCAATGACACTTGTCATCAAAATGTTCCTTGGCCTTTGTCATCACAGTGCTCCATGATACCTTTAATCAAAATTCTACATCACCACTGTCATCACAATGCAAGATGACCAATGTCATCACAATGCCCCATGACACGTCTCATCACAATTCGCCTTGGCCCTTGTCATCTCAATGCTGTATGAACCGTGTCATCACTAGGTTCCAGGACACTTGTCATCACAGTGATCCATGACCACTTTCATCACAATGCTCCATGACCTCTCTTATCTCAATGCTCCATGGCCTTTGTATTCACAATGTTCTATTGTCCCGATAATCGCGTTGCTCCATGAACACTTTCATCACAATGCTCCTTGACCACTGTCACCATAATGCCCCATGACGTCTCTCATCACTGTGCTCCAAGGCCACTCTCATCAAAATGCTCCATGATCTGTGTCAGCACAATATTGCCTGACACTTGTCATCACAATGCTCCATGATCCCTGTAATCACAATGATCCCTGCCAATGTCATCACAATGCTCCATGTCTCCTGTAATCACAATGCTCCATGCCCTTGTCATCACAATGCTCCAGGTCTGTTGTCATTACCATGCTTCATGCCCGTGTCATCACAATGCTCCATGATTATTGTCTTCAAAATGCTCCATGGCCCATGTCATCACAGTGCTCCATGACCCCTGTCATCACAATGCTCTATGGCATTTGTCATCACAATGCTCTGTGACCCCTGTCAACACAATGCCTGATGACCACTGTCATCAAAATGCTAAATGGCACTTGTCATCACAATGCTCTATGATGCCTGTCATCACTATTCTCCATGTCACTTGTTATCACAATGCTCCATGGCCCCTGTATGCACAGTGCTCCATGAACCGTTTCATCTCAATGCTCCATGACCTCACTCATCACAATGTTCCATGGCCCTTCTCATCACAGTGCTCCAAGCCTTTGTCATCACACTGCTCCATGGCACCTGTAATCACAATGCTCCATGCCCTTGTCATCACTGGGCTCCACAACTCTTGTCATTATACTGCTCCATGTCCATTTCATCACCATGCTCCATGACACTTGTCATCACAATTCGCCATGACCATTGTCATCACAATGCTCCATGAAACATGTCATCACAGGGTCCCAGGACACATGTCATCACAATGATCCATTACCACTTTCATCACAATGTTCCATGACCACTGTCATCTCAATGCTCCATGGCCTTTGTATTCACAATGCTCCATGGCCCCTGTAATCACAGTGCTCCATAACACCTTTCATCATAATGCTCCATGACCACTGCCATCTCAATGCCCCATGACGCCTGTCATCACAATACTCCAAGGCCCCTCTCATCACAATGCTCCATGACACTTGTCATCACATTGCTCCATAACACCTGTCATCACAGTGTTCCGTGCCCATGTCATCACAATGCTCCATGTCCCCTATAATCACAATGCTCCATGCCTTTTTCCTCACAATGCTCCAGAATTCTTGTCATCACAATGTTCCATGACCGTGGCATCACAATGCCACATGACCCTGGTCATCACAGTTCTCCATGACCTTTGTCATCACAATGCTCTATGTCGGTTTTCATCACAATTCTCAATGACCACTTTAATCACTATGCTCGCTGACCATTTTCATCACATTTCTCTATTGTCATTACAATTCCCCATGGCCCCTTTCTTCACAATGCTCCATGATGCCTGTCATCACAATGCCCCATGGCTTTTGTTATCACAATGCTCCAGGACCAGTTTCATCACAATACTCCATCCCCCTGGTCATCATGGTGCACAATGAAACCTTTCATTACAATGCTCCATGACACTTGTCATCACAATGCTCCATGGCCTTTATCATCACAATGCTCCCAGGCACTTTTCATCACGATGTTCCATGAAAATTTTCATCACAATGCTCCATGACCATTGTCATCACAATAGTCCATACCCTTGTCAACACAATGCTGCATACTCCCTGTCATCACAATTCTCCATGACTGCTGTCACCACAATAATCCAGGACAATTTTCATAATAATGCTTCATGCCCCCAGTCATCACAGTGCTCCATGATACCTTTCATCACAATTCCTAGATGATCAATGTCATGACAATGCCCCATGTCACCTGTCATCACAATTCGCTATGACCCTTGTCATCACAATACTCGATGAACCGTGTCATCACAGTGTGCCAGGACACATGTCATCACAATGATCCATGACTACTTTCATCACAATGCCCCAATACACCTGTCATCACAATGCTCCATGGCTCCTGTTATCATATTGCTCCATGATCTCTTTCATCACAATGTTCCATGACCACTGTCATCACCATGCTTCATGACGCCTGTCATCTCAGTGCTCCATGGCCCCTTTCATCACAATGCTCCATGAACCCAGTCATCACAATGTTCCCTGCCCTTTTCATCACAATGCTCCATGGGCACTCTCATCACAATGCTCCATGCCAATGTCATCAAAATGCCCCATGACACTTGTCATCACAATGCTCCATGGCCTTTGTCATCACAATGTTCCATGGCCCCTATCATCACAGTGCTCCATGATACCTTTCTTCACAATTCTAGATGACCACTGTCATCACAATGCCCCATGACAGATGTCATCACAATTCGCCATGGTCCTTGTCATCACAATGCTCCATGAACCGTGGCATCACAAGGTTCCAGGACACTTGTCATCACAAAGTTCCATGATCACTTTCATCACAATGCTCCATGAACCCTGTCATCTCAATGCTCCATAGCCTTTGTATTCACAATGCTCCATGGTCCCTGTAATCACAGTGCTCCATGACCCCTTTCATCACAATGCTCCAAGACCGCTGTCATCACAATGCCCCATGACGCCTGCCATCACAAATCTCCAAGGCCTCTCTTACCAAAAAGCACCGTGATCCCTCTCAGCACAATGTTCCATGACACTTTTCATCACAATGCTCCATGGGCACTCTCAGCACAATGCTCCATGCCCTTGTCATCAAAATGCTCCAGAACTCTTGTCATCATAATGCTCCATGCCAATGTCATCAAAATGCCCCATGACACTTGTCATCACAATGCTCCATGGCCTTTGTCATCACAATGCTCCATGACCCCTGTCATCACAAAGTTCTCTGCCCATATCATCACAAGGTTCCTTGTCACCTTTAATCACAATGCTCCATGCCCTTTCATCACAATGCTCCAGAATTCTTGTCATCGCAATGTTCCTTGACCGTGTCATCACAATGCTCCATGACCCTTGTCATCACAAAGCTCCATGACCCCTGTCATCACAATGATCCATGACTCCTTTCCTCACAGTGCTCCAGTACACTTTTCATCACAATGCTCCATGCCATTGTCAGCACAGTGTTCCTTGGACCCTGTCATCAAAATGCTCCATCCCCTTTTCATCACAATGCCCCAGATATCCTATCATTACAATGCTCCATGCCCGTGTCAACACAATGCTCCATGACCCCTGACATCAAAATGCTTTATGAGCCTTGTTATCAGAATGTTCCATGACCCCTGTTATCAAAATGATCCATGACCGTTGCGATCACTATGCTGCATGATATATTTTATCCCAATTCTCTGTGACCGCTGTCATCACAATGCTCCAGGACAATTTTCATCACAATGCTCCATGCCCCCTGTCATCACAGTGCCCCATAAACCCTGTAATCACAATGCTCCATGACCCTGTCATCACAATGCTACATGACACCTGTCATCACATTGTTCCATGGCCTATGTATTCACAATGCTCCATGGACACTGTAATCACACTGCTCCATGTTCCCTTTCAACACAATGCTCCATGACTCCTGTCATCACAACGTTCCATGAAAGTTGTCATCAAAATGCTCCATGACCCCGCTCACCACAAGTTTCCCTGCCCTTGTCATCACAATGCTCCATGACCCATGTAATCACAATGGTACATGGCCTTGTCATCACAATGCTCCATGGTCTCTTTCATCACCATGCTCCATGGTCTTTCTCATCACAATGCTCTATGACCCCTGTCATCACAATGCTCCACGCCGTTGTCATCACAATGCTCCATGGCCCCTGTAATCACAATGCTCCATTCACTTTTCATCACAATGCTCCAGAACCCTTGTCCTCATAATGCTCCATTCCCGTGTCATCCCATTGCTCAATGACACTTGTCATCAAAATGTTCCTTGGCCTTTGTCATCACAGTGCTCCATGATACCTTTAATCAAAATTCTACATCACCACTGTCATCACAATGCAAGATGACCAATGTCATCACAATGCCCCATGACACGTCTCATCACAATTCGCCTTGGCCCTTGTCATCTCAATGCTGTATGAACCGTGTCATCACTAGGTTCCAGGACACTTGTCATCACAGTGATCCATGACCACTTTCATCACAATGCTCCATGACCTCTCTTATCTCAATGCTCCATGGCCTTTGTATTCACAATGTTCTATTGTCCCGATAATCGCGTTGCTCCATGAACACTTTCATCACAATGCTCCTTGACCACTGTCACCATAATGCCCCATGACGTCTCTCATCACTGTGCTCCAAGGCCACTCTCATCAAAATGCTCCATGATCTGTGTCAGCACAATATTGCCTGACACTTGTCATCACAATGCTCCATGATCCCTGTAATCACAATGATCCCTGCCAATGTCATCACAATGCTCCATGTCTCCTGTAATCACAATGCTCCATGCCCTTGTCATCACAATGCTCCAGGTCTGTTGTCATTACCATGCTTCATGCCCGTGTCATCACAATGCTCCATGATTATTGTCTTCAAAATGCTCCATGGCCCATGTCATCACAGTGCTCCATGACCCCTGTCATCACAATGCTCTATGGCCTTTGTCATCACAATGCTCTGTGACCCCTGTCAACACAATGCCTGATGACCACTGTCATCAAAATGCTAAATGGCACTTGTCATCACAATGCTCTATGATGCCTGTCATCACTATTCTCCATGTCACTTGTTATCACAATGCTCCATGGCCCCTGTATGCACAGTGCTCCATGAACCGTTTCATCTCAATGCTCCATGACCTCACTCATCACAATGTTCCATGGCCCTTCTCATCACAGTGCTCCAAGCCTTTGTCATCACACTGCTCCATGGCACCTGTAATCACAATGCTCCATGCCCTTGTCATCACTGGGCTCCACAACTCTTGTCATTATACTGCTCCATGTCCATTTCATCACCATGCTCCATGACACTTGTCATCACAATTCGCCATGACCATTGTCATCACAATGCTCCATGAAACATGTCATCACAGGGTCCCAGGACACATGTCATCACAATGATCCATTACCACTTTCATCACAATGTTCCATGACCACTGTCATCTCAATGCTCCATGGCCTTTGTATTCACAATGCTCCATGGCCCCTGTAATCACAGTGCTCCATAACACCTTTCATCATAATGCTCCATGACCACTGCCATCTCAATGCCCCATGACGCCTGTCATCACAATACTCCAAGGCCCCTCTCATCACAATGCTCCATGACACTTGTCATCACATTGCTCCATAACACCTGTCATCACAGTGTTCTGTGCCCATGTCATCACAATGCTCCATGTCCCCTATAATCACAATGCTCCATGCCTTTTTCCTCACAATGCTCCAGAATTCTTGTCATCACAATGTTCCATGACCGTGGCATCACAGTGCTCCATGGCCCTTGTCATCACAATGCTCCAGAATTTTTGTCATCACAATGTTCCATGACCGTGTCATCACAATGCCACATGACCCTGGTCATCACAGTTCTCCATGACCTTTGTCATCACAATGCTCTATGTCGGTTTTCATCACAATTCTCAATGACCACTTTAATCACTATGCTCGCTGACCATTTTCATCACATTTCTCTATTGTCATTACAATTCCCCATGGCCCCTTTCTTCACAATGCTCCATGATGCCTGTCATCACAATGCCCCATGGCTTTTGTTATCACAATGCTCCAGGACCAGTTTCATCACAATACTCCATCCCCCTTGTCATCATGGTGCACAATGAAACCTTTCATTACAATGCTCCATGACACTTGTCATCACAATGCTCCATGGCCTTTATCATCACAATGCTCCCAGGCACTTTTCATCACGATGTTCCATGAAAATTTTCATCACAATGCTCCATGACCATTGTCATCACAATAGTCCATACCCTTGTCAACACAATGCTGCATACTCCCTGTCATCACAATTCTCCATGACTGCTGTCACCACAATAATCCAGGACAATTTTCATAATAATGCTTCATGCCCCCAGTCATCACAGTGCTCCATGATACCTTTCATCACAATTCCTAGATGATCAATGTCATGACAATGCCCCATGTCACCTGTCATCACAATTCGCTATGACCCTTGTCATCACAATACTCGATGAACCGTGTCATCACAGTGTGCCAGGACACATGTCATCACAATGATCCATGACTACTTTCATCACAATGCCCCAATACACCTGTCATCACAATGCTCCATGGCTCCTGTTATCATATTGCTCCATGATCTCTTTCATCACAATGTTCCATGACCACTGTCATCACCATGCTTCATGACGCCTGTCATCTCAGTGCTCCATGGCCCCTTTCATCACAATGCTCCATGAACCCAGTCATCACAATGTTCCCTGCCCTTTTCATCACAATGCTCCATGGGCACTCTCATCACAATGCTCCATGCCAATGTCATCAAAATGCCCCATGACACTTGTCATCACAATGCTCCATGGCCTTTGTCATCACAATGTTCCATGGCCCCTATCATCACAGTGCTCCATGATACCTTTCTTCACAATTCTAGATGACCACTGTCATCACAATGCCCCATGACAGATGTCATCACAATTCGCCATGGTCCTTGTCATCACAATGCTCCATGAACCGTGGCATCACAAGGTTCCAGGACACTTGTCATCACAAAGTTCCATGATCACTTTCATCACAATGCTCCATGAACCCTGTCATCTCAATGCTCCATAGCCTTTGTATTCACAATGCTCCATGGTCCCTGTAATCACAGTGCTCCATGACCCCTTTCATCACAATGCTCCAAGACCGCTGTCATCACAATGCCCCATGACGCCTGCCATCACAAATCTCCAAGGCCTCTCTTACCAAAAAGCACCGTGATCCCTCTCAGCACAATGTTCCATGACACTTTTCATCACAATGCTCCATGGGCACTCTCAGCACAATGCTCCATGCCCTTGTCATCAAAATGCTCCAGAACTCTTGTCATCATAATGCTCCATGCCAATGTCATCAAAATGCCCCATGACACTTGTCATCACAATGCTCCATGGCCTTTGTCATCACAATGCTCCATGACCCCTGTCATCACAAAGTTCTCTGCCCATATCATCACAAGGTTCCTTGTCACCTTTAATCACAATGCTCCATGCCCTTTCATCACAATGCTCCAGAATTCTTGTCATCGCAATGTTCCTTGACCGTGTCATCACAATGCTCCATGACCCTTGTCATCACAAAGCTCCATGACCCCTGTCATCACAATGATCCATGACTCCTTTCCTCACAGTGCTCCAGTACACTTTTCATCACAATGCTCCATGCCATTGTCAGCACAGTGTTCCTTGGACCCTGTCATCAAAATGCTCCATCCCCTTTTCATCACAATGCCCCAGATATCCTATCATTACAATGCTCCATGCCCGTGTCAACACAATGCTCCATGACCCCTGACATCAAAATGCTTTATGAGCCTTGTTATCAGAATGTTCCATGACCCCTGTTATCAAAATGATCCATGACCGTTGCGATCACTATGCTGCATGATATATTTTATCCCAATTCTCTGTGACCGCTGTCATCACAATGCTCCAGGACAATTTTCATCACAATGCTCCATGCCCCCTGTCATCACAGTGCCCCATAAACCCTGTAATCACAATGCTCCATGACCCTGTCATCACAATGCTACATGACACCTGTCATCACATTGTTCCATGGCCTATGTATTCACAATGCTCCATGGACACTGTAATCACACTGCTCCATGTTCCCTTTCAACACAATGCTCCATGACTCCTGTCATCACAACGTTCCATGAAAGTTGTCATCAAAATGCTCCATGACCCCGCTCACCACAAGTTTCCCTGCCCTTGTCATCACAATGCTCCATGACCCATGTAATCACAATGGTACATGGCCTTGTCATCACAATGCTCCATGGTCTCTTTCATCACCATGCTCCATGGTCTTTCTCATCACAATGCTCTATGACCCCTGTCATCACAATGCTCCACGCCGTTGTCATCACAATGCTCCATGGCCCCTGTAATCACAATGCTCCATTCACTTTTCATCACAATGCTCCAGAACCCTTGTCCTCATAATGCTCCATTCCCGTGTCATCCCATTGCTCAATGACACTTGTCATCAAAATGTTCCTTGGCCTTTGTCATCACAGTGCTCCATGATACCTTTAATCAAAATTCTACATCACCACTGTCATCACAATGCAAGATGACCAATGTCATCACAATGCCCCATGACACGTCTCATCACAATTCGCCTTGGCCCTTGTCATCTCAATGCTGTATGAACCGTGTCATCACTAGGTTCCAGGACACTTGTCATCACAGTGATCCATGACCACTTTCATCACAATGCTCCATGACCTCTCTTATCTCAATGCTCCATGGCCTTTGTATTCACAATGTTCTATTGTCCCGATAATCGCGTTGCTCCATGAACACTTTCATCACAATGCTCCTTGACCACTGTCACCATAATGCCCCATGACGTCTCTCATCACTGTGCTCCAAGGCCACTCTCATCAAAATGCTCCATGATCTGTGTCAGCACAATATTGCCTGACACTTGTCATCACAATGCTCCATGATCCCTGTAATCACAATGATCCCTGCCAATGTCATCACAATGCTCCATGTCTCCTGTAATCACAATGCTCCATGCCCTTGTCATCACAATGCTCCAGGTCTGTTGTCATTACCATGCTTCATGCCCGTGTCATCACAATGCTCCATGATTATTGTCTTCAAAATGCTCCATGGCCCATGTCATCACAGTGCTCCATGACCCCTGTCATCACAATGCTCTATGGCCTTTGTCATCACAATGCTCTGTGACCCCTGTCAACACAATGCCTGATGACCACTGTCATCAAAATGCTAAATGGCACTTGTCATCACAATGCTCTATGATGCCTGTCATCACTATTCTCCATGTCACTTGTTATCACAATGCTCCATGGCCCCTGTATGCACAGTGCTCCATGAACCGTTTCATCTCAATGCTCCATGACCTCACTCATCACAATGTTCCATGGCCCTTCTCATCACAGTGCTCCAAGCCTTTGTCATCACACTGCTCCATGGCACCTGTAATCACAATGCTCCATGCCCTTGTCATCACTGGGCTCCACAACTCTTGTCATTATACTGCTCCATGTCCATTTCATCACCATGCTCCATGACACTTGTCATCACAATTCGCCATGACCATTGTCATCACAATGCTCCATGAAACATGTCATCACAGGGTCCCAGGACACATGTCATCACAATGATCCATTACCACTTTCATCACAATGTTCCATGACCACTGTCATCTCAATGCTCCATGGCCTTTGTATTCACAATGCTCCATGGCCCCTGTAATCACAGTGCTCCATAACACCTTTCATCATAATGCTCCATGACCACTGCCATCTCAATGCCCCATGACGCCTGTCATCACAATACTCCAAGGCCCCTCTCATCACAATGCTCCATGACACTTGTCATCACATTGCTCCATAACACCTGTCATCACAGTGTTCTGTGCCCATGTCATCACAATGCTCCATGTCCCCTATAATCACAATGCTCCATGCCTTTTTCCTCACAATGCTCCAGAATTCTTGTCATCACAATGTTCCATGACCGTGGCATCACAGTGCTCCATGGCCCTTGTCATCACAATGCTCCAGAATTTTTGTCATCACAATGTTCCATGACCGTGTCATCACAATGCCACATGACCCTGGTCATCACAGTTCTCCATGACCTTTGTCATCACAATGCTCTATGTCGGTTTTCATCACAATTCTCAATGACCACTTTAATCACTATGCTCGCTGACCATTTTCATCACATTTCTCTATTGTCATTACAATTCCCCATGGCCCCTTTCTTCACAATGCTCCATGATGCCTGTCATCACAATGCCCCATGGCTTTTGTTATCACAATGCTCCAGGACCAGTTTCATCACAATACTCCATCCCCCTTGTCATCATGGTGCACAATGAAACCTTTCATTACAATGCTCCATGACACTTGTCATCACAATGCTCCATGGCCTTTATCATCACAATGCTCCCAGGCACTTTTCATCACGATGTTCCATGAAAATTTTCATCACAATGCTCCATGACCATTGTCATCACAATAGTCCATACCCTTGTCAACACAATGCTGCATACTCCCTGTCATCACAATTCTCCATGACTGCTGTCACCACAATAATCCAGGACAATTTTCATAATAATGCTTCATGCCCCCAGTCATCACAGTGCTCCATGATACCTTTCATCACAATTCCTAGATGATCAATGTCATGACAATGCCCCATGTCACCTGTCATCACAATTCGCTATGACCCTTGTCATCACAATACTCGATGAACCGTGTCATCACAGTGTGCCAGGACACATGTCATCACAATGATCCATGACTACTTTCATCACAATGCCCCAATACACCTGTCATCACAATGCTCCATGGCTCCTGTTATCATATTGCTCCATGATCTCTTTCATCACAATGTTCCATGACCACTGTCATCACCATGCTTCATGACGCCTGTCATCTCAGTGCTCCATGGCCCCTTTCATCACAATGCTCCATGAACCCAGTCATCACAATGTTCCCTGCCCTTTTCATCACAATGCTCCATGGGCACTCTCATCACAATGCTCCATGCCAATGTCATCAAAATGCCCCATGACACTTGTCATCACAATGCTCCATGGCCTTTGTCATCACAATGTTCCATGGCCCCTATCATCACAGTGCTCCATGATACCTTTCTTCACAATTCTAGATGACCACTGTCATCACAATGCCCCATGACAGATGTCATCACAATTCGCCATGGTCCTTGTCATCACAATGCTCCATGAACCGTGGCATCACAAGGTTCCAGGACACTTGTCATCACAAAGTTCCATGATCACTTTCATCACAATGCTCCATGAACCCTGTCATCTCAATGCTCCATAGCCTTTGTATTCACAATGCTCCATGGTCCCTGTAATCACAGTGCTCCATGACCCCTTTCATCACAATGCTCCAAGACCGCTGTCATCACAATGCCCCATGACGCCTGCCATCACAAATCTCCAAGGCCTCTCTTACCAAAAAGCACCGTGATCCCTCTCAGCACAATGTTCCATGACACTTTTCATCACAATGCTCCATGGGCACTCTCAGCACAATGCTCCATGCCCTTGTCATCAAAATGCTCCAGAACTCTTGTCATCATAATGCTCCATGCCAATGTCATCAAAATGCCCCATGACACTTGTCATCACAATGCTCCATGGCCTTTGTCATCACAATGCTCCATGACCCCTGTCATCACAAAGTTCTCTGCCCATATCATCACAAGGTTCCTTGTCACCTTTAATCACAATGCTCCATGCCCTTTCATCACAATGCTCCAGAATTCTTGTCATCGCAATGTTCCTTGACCGTGTCATCACAATGCTCCATGACCCTTGTCATCACAAAGCTCCATGACCCCTGTCATCACAATGATCCATGACTCCTTTCCTCACAGTGCTCCAGTACACTTTTCATCACAATGCTCCATGCCATTGTCAGCACAGTGTTCCTTGGACCCTGTCATCAAAATGCTCCATCCCCTTTTCATCACAATGCCCCAGATATCCTATCATTACAATGCTCCATGCCCGTGTCAACACAATGCTCCATGACCCCTGACATCAAAATGCTTTATGAGCCTTGTTATCAGAATGTTCCATGACCCCTGTTATCAAAATGATCCATGACCGTTGCGATCACTATGCTGCATGATATATTTTATCCCAATTCTCTGTGACCGCTGTCATCACAATGCTCCAGGACAATTTTCATCACAATGCTCCATGCCCCCTGTCATCACAGTGCCCCATAAACCCTGTAATCACAATGCTCCATGACCCTGTCATCACAATGCTACATGACACCTGTCATCACATTGTTCCATGGCCTATGTATTCACAATGCTCCATGGACACTGTAATCACACTGCTCCATGTTCCCTTTCAACACAATGCTCCATGACTCCTGTCATCACAACGTTCCATGAAAGTTGTCATCAAAATGCTCCATGACCCCGCTCACCACAAGTTTCCCTGCCCTTGTCATCACAATGCTCCATGACCCATGTAATCACAATGGTACATGGCCTTGTCATCACAATGCTCCATGGTCTCTTTCATCACCATGCTCCATGGTCTTTCTCATCACAATGCTCTATGACCCCTGTCATCACAATGCTCCACGCCGTTGTCATCACAATGCTCCATGGCCCCTGTAATCACAATGCTCCATTCACTTTTCATCACAATGCTCCAGAACCCTTGTCCTCATAATGCTCCATTCCCGTGTCATCCCATTGCTCAATGACACTTGTCATCAAAATGTTCCTTGGCCTTTGTCATCACAGTGCTCCATGATACCTTTAATCAAAATTCTACATCACCACTGTCATCACAATGCAAGATGACCAATGTCATCACAATGCCCCATGACACGTCTCATCACAATTCGCCTTGGCCCTTGTCATCTCAATGCTGTATGAACCGTGTCATCACTAGGTTCCAGGACACTTGTCATCACAGTGATCCATGACCACTTTCATCACAATGCTCCATGACCTCTCTTATCTCAATGCTCCATGGCCTTTGTATTCACAATGTTCTATTGTCCCGATAATCGCGTTGCTCCATGAACACTTTCATCACAATGCTCCTTGACCACTGTCACCATAATGCCCCATGACGTCTCTCATCACTGTGCTCCAAGGCCACTCTCATCAAAATGCTCCATGATCTGTGTCAGCACAATATTGCCTGACACTTGTCATCACAATGCTCCATGATCCCTGTAATCACAATGATCCCTGCCAATGTCATCACAATGCTCCATGTCTCCTGTAATCACAATGCTCCATGCCCTTGTCATCACAATGCTCCAGGTCTGTTGTCATTACCATGCTTCATGCCCGTGTCATCACAATGCTCCATGATTATTGTCTTCAAAATGCTCCATGGCCCATGTCATCACAGTGCTCCATGACCCCTGTCATCACAATGCTCTATGGCCTTTGTCATCACAATGCTCTGTGACCCCTGTCAACACAATGCCTGATGACCACTGTCATCAAAATGCTAAATGGCACTTGTCATCACAATGCTCTATGATGCCTGTCATCACTATTCTCCATGTCACTTGTTATCACAATGCTCCATGGCCCCTGTATGCACAGTGCTCCATGAACCGTTTCATCTCAATGCTCCATGACCTCACTCATCACAATGTTCCATGGCCCTTCTCATCACAGTGCTCCAAGCCTTTGTCATCACACTGCTCCATGGCACCTGTAATCACAATGCTCCATGCCCTTGTCATCACTGGGCTCCACAACTCTTGTCATTATACTGCTCCATGTCCATTTCATCACCATGCTCCATGACACTTGTCATCACAATTCGCCATGACCATTGTCATCACAATGCTCCATGAAACATGTCATCACAGGGTCCCAGGACACATGTCATCACAATGATCCATTACCACTTTCATCACAATGTTCCATGACCACTGTCATCTCAATGCTCCATGGCCTTTGTATTCACAATGCTCCATGGCCCCTGTAATCACAGTGCTCCATAACACCTTTCATCATAATGCTCCATGACCACTGCCATCTCAATGCCCCATGACGCCTGTCATCACAATACTCCAAGGCCCCTCTCATCACAATGCTCCATGACACTTGTCATCACATTGCTCCATAACACCTGTCATCACAGTGTTCTGTGCCCATGTCATCACAATGCTCCATGTCCCCTATAATCACAATGCTCCATGCCTTTTTCCTCACAATGCTCCAGAATTCTTGTCATCACAATGTTCCATGACCGTGGCATCACAGTGCTCCATGGCCCTTGTCATCACAATGCTCCAGAATTTTTGTCATCACAATGTTCCATGACCGTGTCATCACAATGCCACATGACCCTGGTCATCACAGTTCTCCATGACCTTTGTCATCACAATGCTCTATGTCGGTTTTCATCACAATTCTCAATGACCACTTTAATCACTATGCTCGCTGACCATTTTCATCACATTTCTCTATTGTCATTACAATTCCCCATGGCCCCTTTCTTCACAATGCTCCATGATGCCTGTCATCACAATGCCCCATGGCTTTTGTTATCACAATGTTCCAGGACCAGTTTCATCACAATACTCCATCCCCCTTGTCATCATGGTGCACAATGAAACCTTTCATTACAATGCTCCATGACACTTGTCATCACAATGCTCCATGGCCTTTATCATCACAATGCTCCCAGGCACTTTTCATCACGATGTTCCATGAAAATTTTCATCACAATGCTCCATGACCATTGTCATCACAATAGTCCATACCCTTGTCAACACAATGCTGCATACTCCCTGTCATCACAATTCTCCATGACTGCTGTCACCACAATAATCCAGGACAATTTTCATAATAATGCTTCATGCCCCCAGTCATCACAGTGCTCCATGATACCTTTCATCACAATTCCTAGATGATCAATGTCATGACAATGCCCCATGTCACCTGTCATCACAATTCGCTATGACCCTTGTCATCACAATACTCGATGAACCGTGTCATCACAGTGTGCCAGGACACATGTCATCACAATGATCCATGACTACTTTCATCACAATGCCCCAATACACCTGTCATCACAATGCTCCATGGCTCCTGTTATCATATTGCTCCATGATCTCTTTCATCACAATGTTCCATGACCACTGTCATCACCATGCTTCATGACGCCTGTCATCTCAGTGCTCCATGGCCCCTTTCATCACAATGCTCCATGAACCCAGTCATCACAATGTTCCCTGCCCTTTTCATCACAATGCTCCATGGGCACTCTCATCACAATGCTCCATGCCAATGTCATCAAAATGCCCCATGACACTTGTCATCACAATGCTCCATGGCCTTTGTCATCACAATGTTCCATGGCCCCTATCATCACAGTGCTCCATGATACCTTTCTTCACAATTCTAGATGACCACTGTCATCACAATGCCCCATGACAGATGTCATCACAATTCGCCATGGTCCTTGTCATCACAATGCTCCATGAACCGTGTCATCACAAGGTTCCAGGACACTTGTCATCACAAAGTTCCATGATCACTTTCATCACAATGCTCCATGAACCCTGTCATCTCAATGCTCCATAGCCTTTGTATTCACAATGCTCCATGGTCCCTGTAATCACAGTGCTCCATGACCCCTTTCATCACAATGCTCCAAGACCGCTGTCATCACAATGCCCCATGACGCCTGCCATCACAAATCTCCAAGGCCTCTCTTACCAAAAAGCACCGTGATCCCTCTCAGCACAATGTTCCATGACACTTTTCATCACAATGCTCCATGGGCACTCTCATCACAATGCTCCATGCCCTTGTCATCAAAATGCTCCAGAACTCTTGTCATCATAATGCTCCATGCCAATGTCATCAAAATGCCCCATGACACTTGTCATCACAATGCTCCATGGCCTTTGTCATCACAATGCTCCATGACCCCTGTCATCACAAAGTTCTCTGCCCATATCATCACAAGGTTCCTTGTCACCTTTAATCACAATGCTCCATGCCCTTTCATCACAATGCTCCAGAATTCTTGTCATCGCAATGTTCCTTGACCGTGTCATCACAATGCTCCATGACCCTTGTCATCACAAAGCTCCATGACCCCTGTCATCACAATGATCCATGACTCCTTTCCTCACAGTGCTCCAGTACACTTTTCATCACAATGCTCCATGCCATTGTCAGCACAGTGTTCCTTGGACCCTGTCATCAAAATGCTCCATCCCCTTTTCATCACAATGCCCCAGATATCCTATCATTACAATGCTCCATGCCCGTGTCAACAAAATGCTCCATGACCCCTGACATCAAAATGCTTTATGAGCCTTGTTATCAGAATGTTCCATGACCCCTGTTATCAAAATGATCCATGACCGTTGCGATCACTATGCTGCATGATATATTTTATCCCAATTCTCTGTGACCGCTGTCATCACAATGCTCCAGGACAATTTTCATCACAATGCTCCATGCCCCCTGTCATCACAGTGCCCCATAAACCCTGTAATCACAATGCTCCATGACCCTGTCATCACAATGCTACATGACACCTGTCATCACATTGTTCCATGGCCTATGTATTCACAATGCTCCATGGACACTGTAATCACACTGCTCCATGTTCCCTTTCAACACAATGCTCCATGACTCCTGTCATCACAACGTTCCATGAAAGTTGTCATCAAAATGCTCCATGACCCCGCTCACCACAAGTTTCCCTGCCCTTGTCATCACAATGCTCCATGACCCATGTAATCACAATGGTACATGGCCTTGTCATCACAATGCTCCATGGTCTCTTTCATCACCATGCTCCATGGTCTTTCTCATCACAATGCTCTATGACCCCTGTCATCACAATGCTCCACGCCGTTGTCATCACAATGCTCCATGGCCCCTGTAATCACAATGCTCCATTCACTTTTCATCACAATGCTCCAGAACCCTTGTCCTCATAATGCTCCATTCCCGTGTCATCCCATTGCTCAATGACACTTGTCATCAAAATGTTCCTTGGCCTTTGTCATCACAGTGCTCCATGATACCTTTAATCAAAATTCTACATCACCACTGTCATCACAATGCCCCATGACACGTCTCATCACAATTCGCCTTGGCCCTTGTCATCTCAATGCTGTATGAACCGTGTCATCACTAGGTTCCAGGACACTTGTCATCACAGTGATCCATGACCACTTTCATCACAATGCTCCATGACCTCTCTTATCTCAATGCTCCATGGCCTTTGTATTCACAATGTTCTATTGTCCCGATAATCGCGTTGCTCCATGAACACTTTCATCACAATGCTCCTTGACCACTGTCACCATAATGCCCCATGACGTCTCTCATCACTGTGCTCCAAGGCCACTCTCATCAAAATGCTCCATGATCTGTGTCAGCACAATATTGCCTGACACTTGTCATCACAATGCTCCATGATCCCTGTAATCACAATGATCCCTGCCAATGTCATCACAATGCTCCATGTCTCCTGTAATCACAATGCTCCATGCCCTTGTCATCACAATGCTCCAGGTCTGTTGTCATTACCATGCTTCATGCCCGTGTCATCACAATGCTCCATGATTATTGTCTTCAAAATGCTCCATGGCCCATGTCATCACAGTGCTCCATGACCCCTGTCATCACAATGCTCTATGGCCTTTGTCATCACAATGCTCTGTGACCCCTGTCAACACAATGCCTGATGACCACTGTCATCAGAATGCTAAATGGCACTTGTCATCACAATGCTCTATGATGCCTGTCATCACTATTCTCCATGTCACTTGTTATCACAATGCTCCATGGCCCCTGTATGCACAGTGCTCCATGAACCGTTTCATCTCAATGCTCCATGACCTCACTCATCACAATGCCCCTTGACCCCTGTAATCACAATGTTCCATGGCCCTTGTCATCACAGTGCTCCAAGCCTTTGTCATCACACTGCTCCATGGCACCTGTAATCACAATGCTCCATGCCCTTGTCATCACTGGGCTCCACAACTCTTGTCATTATACTGCTCCATGTCCATTTCATCACCATGCTCCATGACACTTGTCATCACAATTCGCCATGACCATTGTCATCACAATGCTCCATGAAACATGTCATCACAGGGTCCCAGGACACATGTCATCACAATGATCCATTACCACTTTCATCACAATGTTCCATGACCACTGTCATCTCAATGCTCCATGGCCTTTGTATTCACAATGCTCCATGGCCCCTGTAATCACAGTGCTCCATAACACCTTTCATCATAATGCTCCATGACCACTGCCATCTCAATGCCCCATGACGCCTGTCATCACAATACTCCAAGGCCCCTCTCATCACAATGCTCCATGACACTTGTCATCACATTGCTCCATAACACCTGTCATCACAGTGTTCTGTGCCCATGTCATCACAATGCTCCATGTCCCCTATAATCACAATGCTCCATGCCTTTTTCCTCACAATGCTCCAGAATTCTTGTCATCACAATGTTCCATGACCGTGGCATCACAGTGCTCCATGGCCCTTGTCATCACAATGCTCCAGAATTTTTGTCATCACAATGTTCCATGACCGTGTCATCACAATGCCACATGACCCTGGTCATCACAGTTCTCCATGACCTTTGTCATCACAATGCTCTATGTCGGTTTTCATCACAATTCTCAATGACCACTTTAATCACTATGCTCGCTGACCATTTTCATCACATTTCTCTATTGTCATTACAATTCCCCATGGCCCCTTTCTTCACAATGCTCCATGATGCCTGTCATCACAATGCCCCATGGCTTTTGTTATCACAATGTTCCAGGACCAGTTTCATCACAATACTCCATCCCCCTTGTCATCATGGTGCACAATGAAACCTTTCATTACAATGCTCCATGACACTTGTCATCACAATGCTCCATGGCCTTTATCATCACAATGCTCCCAGGCACTTTTCATCACGATGTTCCATGAAAATTTTCATCACAATGCTCCATGACCATTGTCATCACAATAGTCCATACCCTTGTCAACACAATGCTGCATACTCCCTGTCATCACAATTCTCCATGACTGCTGTCACCACAATAATCCAGGACAATTTTCATAATAATGCTTCATGCCCCCAGTCATCACAGTGCTCCATGATACCTTTCATCACAATTCCTAGATGATCAATGTCATGACAATGCCCCATGTCACCTGTCATCACAATTCGCTATGACCCTTGTCATCACAATACTCGATGAACCGTGTCATCACAGTGTGCCAGGACACATGTCATCACAATGATCCATGACTACTTTCATCACAATGCCCCAATACACCTGTCATCACAATGCTCCATGGCTCCTGTTATCATATTGCTCCATGATCTCTTTCATCACAATGTTCCATGACCACTGTCATCACCATGCTTCATGACGCCTGTCATCTCAGTGCTCCATGGCCCCTTTCATCACAATGCTCCATGAACCCAGTCATCACAATGTTCCCTGCCCTTTTCATCACAATGCTCCATGGGCACTCTCATCACAATGCTCCATGCCAATGTCATCAAAATGCCCCATGACACTTGTCATCACAATGCTCCATGGCCTTTGTCATCACAATGTTCCATGGCCCCTATCATCACAGTGCTCCATGATACCTTTCTTCACAATTCTAGATGACCACTGTCATCACAATGCCCCATGACAGATGTCATCACAATTCGCCATGGTCCTTGTCATCACAATGCTCCATGAACCGTGTCATCACAAGGTTCCAGGACACTTGTCATCACAAAGTTCCATGATCACTTTCATCACAATGCTCCATGAACCCTGTCATCTCAATGCTCCATAGCCTTTGTATTCACAATGCTCCATGGTCCCTGTAATCACAGTGCTCCATGACCCCTTTCATCACAATGCTCCAAGACCGCTGTCATCACAATGCCCCATGACGCCTGCCATCACAAATCTCCAAGGCCTCTCTTACCAAAAAGCACCGTGATCCCTCTCAGCACAATGTTCCATGACACTTTTCATCACAATGCTCCATGGGCACTCTCAGCACAATGCTCCATGCCCTTGTCATCAAAATGCTCCAGAACTCTTGTCATCATAATGCTCCATGCCAATGTCATCAAAATGCCCCATGACACTTGTCATCACAATGCTCCATGGCCTTTGTCATCACAATGCTCCATGACCCCTGTCATCACAAAGTTCTCTGCCCATATCATCACAAGGTTCCTTGTCACCTTTAATCACAATGCTCCATGCCCTTTCATCACAATGCTCCAGAATTCTTGTCATCGCAATGTTCCTTGACCGTGTCATCACAATGCTCCATGACCCTTGTCATCACAAAGCTCCATGACCCCTGTCATCACAATGATCCATGACTCCTTTCCTCACAGTGCTCCAGTACACTTTTCATCACAATGCTCCATGCCATTGTCAGCACAGTGTTCCTTGGACCCTGTCATCAAAATGCTCCATCCCCTTTTCATCACAATGCCCCAGATATCCTATCATTACAATGCTCCATGCCCGTGTCAACACAATGCTCCATGACCCCTGACATCAAAATGCTTTATGAGCCTTGTTATCAGAATGTTCCATGACCCCTGTTATCAAAATGATCCATGACCGTTGCGATCACTATGCTGCATGATATATTTTATCCCAATTCTCTGTGACCGCTGTCATCACAATGCTCCAGGACAATTTTCATCACAATGCTCCATGCCCCCTGTCATCACAGTGCCCCATAAACCCTGTAATCACAATGCTCCATGACCCTGTCATCACAATGCTACATGACACCTGTCATCACATTGTTCCATGGCCTATGTATTCACAATGCTCCATGGACACTGTAATCACACTGCTCCATGTTCCCTTTCAACACAATGCTCCATGACTCCTGTCATCACAACGTTCCATGAAAGTTGTCATCAAAATGCTCCATGACCCCGCTCACCACAAGTTTCCCTGCCCTTGTCATCACAATGCTCCATGACCCATGTAATCACAATGGTACATGGCCTTGTCATCACAATGCTCCATGGTCTCTTTCATCACCATGCTCCATGGTCTTTCTCATCACAATGCTCTATGACCCCTGTCATCACAATGCTCCACGCCGTTGTCATCACAATGCTCCATGGCCCCTGTAATCACAATGCTCCATTCACTTTTCATCACAATGCTCCAGAACCCTTGTCCTCATAATGCTCCATTCCCGTGTCATCCCATTGCTCAATGACACTTGTCATCAAAATGTTCCTTGGCCTTTGTCATCACAGTGCTCCATGATACCTTTAATCAAAATTCTACATCACCACTGTCATCACAATGCCCCATGACACGTCTCATCACAATTCGCCTTGGCCCTTGTCATCTCAATGCTGTATGAACCGTGTCATCACTAGGTTCCAGGACACTTGTCATCACAGTGATCCATGACCACTTTCATCACAATGCTCCATGACCTCTCTTATCTCAATGCTCCATGGCCTTTGTATTCACAATGTTCTATTGTCCCGATAATCGCGTTGCTCCATGAACACTTTCATCACAATGCTCCTTGACCACTGTCACCATAATGCCCCATGACGTCTCTCATCACTGTGCTCCAAGGCCACTCTCATCAAAATGCTCCATGATCTGTGTCAGCACAATATTGCCTGACACTTGTCATCACAATGCTCCATGATCCCTGTAATCACAATGATCCCTGCCAATGTCATCACAATGCTCCATGTCTCCTGTAATCACAATGCTCCATGCCCTTGTCATCACAATGCTCCAGGTCTGTTGTCATTACCATGCTTCATGCCCGTGTCATCACAATGCTCCATGATTATTGTCTTCAAAATGCTCCATGGCCCATGTCATCACAGTGCTCCATGACCCCTGTCATCACAATGCTCTATGGCCTTTGTCATCACAATGCTCTGTGACCCCTGTCAACACAATGCCTGATGACCACTGTCATCAGAATGCTAAATGGCACTTGTCATCACAATGCTCTATGATGCCTGTCATCACTATTCTCCATGTCACTTGTTATCACAATGCTCCATGGCCCCTGTATGCACAGTGCTCCATGAACCGTTTCATCTCAATGCTCCATGACCTCACTCATCACAATGCCCCTTGACCCCTGTAATCACAATGTTCCATGGCCCTTGTCATCACAGTGCTCCAAGCCTTTGTCATCACACTGCTCCATGGCACCTGTAATCACAATGCTCCATGCCCTTGTCATCACTGGGCTCCACAACTCTTGTCATTATACTGCTCCATGTCCATTTCATCACCATGCTCCATGACACTTGTCATCACAATTCGCCATGACCATTGTCATCACAATGCTCCATGAAACATGTCATCACAGGGTCCCAGGACACATGTCATCACAATGATCCATTACCACTTTCATCACAATGTTCCATGACCACTGTCATCTCAATGCTCCATGGCCTTTGTATTCACAATGCTCCATGGCCCCTGTAATCACAGTGCTCCATAACACCTTTCATCATAATGCTCCATGACCACTGCCATCTCAATGCCCCATGACGCCTGTCATCACAATACTCCAAGGCCCCTCTCATCACAATGCTCCATGACACTTGTCATCACATTGCTCCATAACACCTGTCATCACAGTGTTCTGTGCCCATGTCATCACAATGCTCCATGTCCCCTATAATCACAATGCTCCATGCCTTTTTCCTCACAATGCTCCAGAATTCTTGTCATCACAATGTTCCATGACCGTGGCATCACAGTGCTCCATGGCCCTTGTCATCACAATGCTCCAGAATTTTTGTCATCACAATGTTCCATGACCGTGTCATCACAATGCCACATGACCCTGGTCATCACAGTTCTCCATGACCTTTGTCATCACAATGCTCTATGTCGGTTTTCATCACAATTCTCAATGACCACTTTAATCACTATGCTCGCTGACCATTTTCATCACATTTCTCTATTGTCATTACAATTCCCCATGGCCCCTTTCTTCACAATGCTCCATGATGCCTGTCATCACAATGCCCCATGGCTTTTGTTATCACAATGTTCCAGGACCAGTTTCATCACAATACTCCATCCCCCTTGTCATCATGGTGCACAATGAAACCTTTCATTACAATGCTCCATGACACTTGTCATCACAATGCTCCATGGCCTTTATCATCACAATGCTCCCAGGCACTTTTCATCACGATGTTCCATGAAAATTTTCATCACAATGCTCCATGACCATTGTCATCACAATAGTCCATACCCTTGTCAACACAATGCTGCATACTCCCTGTCATCACAATTCTCCATGACTGCTGTCACCACAATAATCCAGGACAATTTTCATAATAATGCTTCATGCCCCCAGTCATCACAGTGCTCCATGATACCTTTCATCACAATTCCTAGATGATCAATGTCATGACAATGCCCCATGTCACCTGTCATCACAATTCGCTATGACCCTTGTCATCACAATACTCGATGAACCGTGTCATCACAGTGTGCCAGGACACATGTCATCACAATGATCCATGACTACTTTCATCACAATGCCCCAATACACCTGTCATCACAATGCTCCATGGCTCCTGTTATCATATTGCTCCATGATCTCTTTCATCACAATGTTCCATGACCACTGTCATCACCATGCTTCATGACGCCTGTCATCTCAGTGCTCCATGGCCCCTTTCATCACAATGCTCCATGAACCCAGTCATCACAATGTTCCCTGCCCTTTTCATCACAATGCTCCATGGGCACTCTCATCACAATGCTCCATGCCAATGTCATCAAAATGCCCCATGACACTTGTCATCACAATGCTCCATGGCCTTTGTCATCACAATGTTCCATGGCCCCTATCATCACAGTGCTCCATGATACCTTTCTTCACAATTCTAGATGACCACTGTCATCACAATGCCCCATGACAGATGTCATCACAATTCGCCATGGTCCTTGTCATCACAATGCTCCATGAACCGTGGCATCACAAGGTTCCAGGACACTTGTCATCACAAAGTTCCATGATCACTTTCATCACAATGCTCCATGAACCCTGTCATCTCAATGCTCCATAGCCTTTGTATTCACAATGCTCCATGGTCCCCGTAATCACAGTGCTCCATGACCCCTTTCATCACAATGCTCCAAGACCGCTGTCATCACAATGCCCCATGACGCCTGCCATCACAAATCTCCAAGGCCTCTCTTACCAAAAAGCACCGTGATCCCTCTCAGCACAATGTTCCATGACACTTTTCATCACAATGCTCCATGGGCACTCTCATCACAATGCTCCATGCCCTTGTCATCAAAATGCCCCATGACACTTGTCATCACAATGCTCCATGGCCTTTGTCATCACAATGCTCCATGACCCCTGTCATCACAAAGTTCTCTGCCCATATCATCACAAGGTTCCTTGTCACCTTTAATCACAATGCTCCATGCCCTTTCATCACAATGCTCCAGAATTCTTGTCATCGCAATGTTCCTTGACCGTGTCATCACAATGCTCCATGACCCTTGTCATCACAAAGCTCCATGACCCCTGTCATCACAATGATCCATGACTCCTTTCCTCACAGTGCTCCAGTACACTTTTCATCACAATGCTCCATGCCATTGTCAGCACAGTGTTCCTTGGACCCTGTCATCAAAATGCTCCATCCCCTTTTCATCACAATGCCCCAGATATCCTATCATTACAATGCTCCATGCCCGTGTCAACACAATGCTCCATGACCCCTGACATCAAAATGCTTTATGAGCCTTGTTATCAGAATGTTCCATGACCCCTGTTATCAAAATGATCCATGACCGTTGCGATCACTATGCTGCATGATATATTTTATCCCAATTCTCTGTGACCGCTGTCATCACAATGCTCCAGGACAATTTTCATCACAATGCTCCATGCCCCCTGTCATCACAGTGCCCCATAAACCCTGTAATCACAATGCTCCATGACCCTGTCATCACAATGCTACATGACACCTGTCATCACATTGTTCCATGGCCTATGTATTCACAATGCTCCATGGACACTGTAATCACACTGCTCCATGTTCCCTTTCAACACAATGCTCCATGACTCCTGTCATCACAACGTTCCATGAAAGTTGTCATCAAAATGCTCCATGACCCCGCTCACCACAAGTTTCCCTGCCCTTGTCATCACAATGCTCCATGACCCATGTAATCACAATGGTACATGGCCTTGTCATCACAATGCTCCATGGTCTCTTTCATCACCATGCTCCATGGTCTTTCTCATCACAATGCTCTATGACCCCTGTCATCACAATGCTCCACGCCGTTGTCATCACAATGCTCCATGGCCCCTGTAATCACAATGCTCCATTCACTTTTCATCACAATGCTCCAGAACCCTTGTCCTCATAATGCTCCATTCCCGTGTCATCCCATTGCTCAATGACACTTGTCATCAAAATGTTCCTTGGCCTTTGTCATCACAGTGCTCCATGATACCTTTAATCAAAATTCTACATCACCACTGTCATCACAATGCAAGATGACCAATGTCATCACAATGCCCCATGACACGTCTCATCACAATTCGCCTTGGCCCTTGTCATCTCAATGCTGTATGAACCGTGTCATCACTAGGTTCCAGGACACTTGTCATCACAGTGATCCATGACCACTTTCATCACAATGCTCCATGACCTCTCTTATCTCAATGCTCCATGGCCTTTGTATTCACAATGTTCTATTGTCCCGATAATCGCGTTGCTCCATGAACACTTTCATCACAATGCTCCTTGACCACTGTCACCATAATGCCCCATGACGTCTCTCATCACTGTGCTCCAAGGCCACTCTCATCAAAATGCTCCATGATCTGTGTCAGCACAATATTGCCTGACACTTGTCATCACAATGCTCCATGATCCCTGTAATCACAATGATCCCTGCCAATGTCATCACAATGCTCCATGTCTCCTGTAATCACAATGCTCCATGCCCTTGTCATCACAATGCTCCAGGTCTGTTGTCATTACCATGCTTCATGCCCGTGTCATCACAATGCTCCATGATTATTGTCTTCAAAATGCTCCATGGCCCATGTCATCACAGTGCTCCATGACCCCTGTCATCACAATGCTCTATGGCCTTTGTCATCACAATGCTCTGTGACCCCTGTCAACACAATGCCTGATGACCACTGTCATCAAAATGCTAAATGGCACTTGTCATCACAATGCTCTATGATGCCTGTCATCACTATTCTCCATGTCACTTGTTATCACAATGCTCCATGGCCCCTGTATGCACAGTGCTCCATGAACCGTTTCATCTCAATGCTCCATGACCTCACTCATCACAATGTTCCATGGCCCTTCTCATCACAGTGCTCCAAGCCTTTGTCATCACACTGCTCCATGGCACCTGTAATCACAATGCTCCATGCCCTTGTCATCACTGGGCTCCACAACTCTTGTCATTATACTGCTCCATGTCCATTTCATCACCATGCTCCATGACACTTGTCATCACAATTCGCCATGACCATTGTCATCACAATGCTCCATGAAACATGTCATCACAGGGTCCCAGGACACATGTCATCACAATGATCCATTACCACTTTCATCACAATGTTCCATGACCACTGTCATCTCAATGCTCCATGGCCTTTGTATTCACAATGCTCCATGGCCCCTGTAATCACAGTGCTCCATAACACCTTTCATCATAATGCTCCATGACCACTGCCATCTCAATGCCCCATGACGCCTGTCATCACAATACTCCAAGGCCCCTCTCATCACAATGCTCCATGACACTTGTCATCACATTGCTCCATAACACCTGTCATCACAGTGTTCTGTGCCCATGTCATCACAATGCTCCATGTCCCCTATAATCACAATGCTCCATGCCTTTTTCCTCACAATGCTCCAGAATTCTTGTCATCACAATGTTCCATGACCGTGGCATCACAGTGCTCCATGGCCCTTGTCATCACAATGCTCCAGAATTTTTGTCATCACAATGTTCCATGACCGTGTCATCACAATGCCACATGACCCTGGTCATCACAGTTCTCCATGACCTTTGTCATCACAATGCTCTATGTCGGTTTTCATCACAATTCTCAATGACCACTTTAATCACTATGCTCGCTGACCATTTTCATCACATTTCTCTATTGTCATTACAATTCCCCATGGCCCCTTTCTTCACAATGCTCCATGATGCCTGTCATCACAATGCCCCATGGCTTTTGTTATCACAATGTTCCAGGACCAGTTTCATCACAATACTCCATCCCCCTTGTCATCATGGTGCACAATGAAACCTTTCATTACAATGCTCCATGACACTTGTCATCACAATGCTCCATGGCCTTTATCATCACAATGCTCCCAGGCACTTTTCATCACGATGTTCCATGAAAATTTTCATCACAATGCTCCATGACCATTGTCATCACAATAGTCCATACCCTTGTCAACACAATGCTGCATACTCCCTGTCATCACAATTCTCCATGACTGCTGTCACCACAATAATCCAGGACAATTTTCATAATAATGCTTCATGCCCCCAGTCATCACAGTGCTCCATGATACCTTTCATCACAATTCCTAGATGATCAATGTCATGACAATGCCCCATGTCACCTGTCATCACAATTCGCTATGACCCTTGTCATCACAATACTCGATGAACCGTGTCATCACAGTGTGCCAGGACACATGTCATCACAATGATCCATGACTACTTTCATCACAATGCCCCAATACACCTGTCATCACAATGCTCCATGGCTCCTGTTATCATATTGCTCCATGATCTCTTTCATCACAATGTTCCATGACCACTGTCATCACCATGCTTCATGACGCCTGTCATCTCAGTGCTCCATGGCCCCTTTCATCACAATGCTCCATGAACCCAGTCATCACAATGTTCCCTGCCCTTTTCATCACAATGCTCCATGGGCACTCTCATCACAATGCTCCATGCCAATGTCATCAAAATGCCCCATGACACTTGTCATCACAATGCTCCATGGCCTTTGTCATCACAATGTTCCATGGCCCCTATCATCACAGTGCTCCATGATACCTTTCTTCACAATTCTAGATGACCACTGTCATCACAATGCCCCATGACAGATGTCATCACAATTCGCCATGGTCCTTGTCATCACAATGCTCCATGAACCGTGTCATCACAAGGTTCCAGGACACTTGTCATCACAAAGTTCCATGATCACTTTCATCACAATGCTCCATGAACCCTGTCATCTCAATGCTCCATAGCCTTTGTATTCACAATGCTCCATGGTCCCTGTAATCACAGTGCTCCATGACCCCTTTCATCACAATGCTCCAAGACCGCTGTCATCACAATGCCCCATGACGCCTGCCATCACAAATCTCCAAGGCCTCTCTTACCAAAAAGCACCGTGATCCCTCTCAGCACAATGTTCCATGACACTTTTCATCACAATGCTCCATGGGCACTCTCAGCACAATGCTCCATGCCCTTGTCATCAAAATGCTCCAGAACTCTTGTCATCATAATGCTCCATGCCAATGTCATCAAAATGCCCCATGACACTTGTCATCACAATGCTCCATGGCCTTTGTCATCACAATGCTCCATGACCCCTGTCATCACAAAGTTCTCTGCCCATATCATCACAAGGTTCCTTGTCACCTTTAATCACAATGCTCCATGCCCTTTCATCACAATGCTCCAGAATTCTTGTCATCGCAATGTTCCTTGACCGTGTCATCACAATGCTCCATGACCCTTGTCATCACAAAGCTCCATGACCCCTGTCATCACAATGATCCATGACTCCTTTCCTCACAGTGCTCCAGTACACTTTTCATCACAATGCTCCATGCCATTGTCAGCACAGTGTTCCTTGGACCCTGTCATCAAAATGCTCCATCCCCTTTTCATCACAATGCCCCAGATATCCTATCATTACAATGCTCCATGCCCGTGTCAACACAATGCTCCATGACCCCTGACATCAAAATGCTTTATGAGCCTTGTTATCAGAATGTTCCATGACCCCTGTTATCAAAATGATCCATGACCGTTGCGATCACTATGCTGCATGATATATTTTATCCCAATTCTCTGTGACCGCTGTCATCACAATGCTCCAGGACAATTTTCATCACAATGCTCCATGCCCCCTGTCATCACAGTGCCCCATAAACCCTGTAATCACAATGCTCCATGACCCTGTCATCACAATGCTACATGACACCTGTCATCACATTGTTCCATGGCCTATGTATTCACAATGCTCCATGGACACTGTAATCACACTGCTCCATGTTCCCTTTCAACACAATGCTCCATGACTCCTGTCATCACAACGTTCCATGAAAGTTGTCATCAAAATGCTCCATGACCCCGCTCACCACAAGTTTCCCTGCCCTTGTCATCACAATGCTCCATGACCCATGTAATCACAATGGTACATGGCCTTGTCATCACAATGCTCCATGGTCTCTTTCATCACCATGCTCCATGGTCTTTCTCATCACAATGCTCTATGACCCCTGTCATCACAATGCTCCACGCCGTTGTCATCACAATGCTCCATGGCCCCTGTAATCACAATGCTCCATTCACTTTTCATCACAATGCTCCAGAACCCTTGTCCTCATAATGCTCCATTCCCGTGTCATCCCATTGCTCAATGACACTTGTCATCAAAATGTTCCTTGGCCTTTGTCATCACAGTGCTCCATGATACCTTTAATCAAAATTCTACATCACCACTGTCATCACAATGCAAGATGACCAATGTCATCACAATGCCCCATGACACGTCTCATCACAATTCGCCTTGGCCCTTGTCATCTCAATGCTGTATGAACCGTGTCATCACTAGGTTCCAGGACACTTGTCATCACAGTGATCCATGACCACTTTCATCACAATGCTCCATGACCTCTCTTATCTCAATGCTCCATGGCCTTTGTATTCACAATGTTCTATTGTCCCGATAATCGCGTTGCTCCATGAACACTTTCATCACAATGCTCCTTGACCACTGTCACCATAATGCCCCATGACGTCTCTCATCACTGTGCTCCAAGGCCACTCTCATCAAAATGCTCCATGATCTGTGTCAGCACAATATTGCCTGACACTTGTCATCACAATGCTCCATGATCCCTGTAATCACAATGATCCCTGCCAATGTCATCACAATGCTCCATGTCTCCTGTAATCACAATGCTCCATGCCCTTGTCATCACAATGCTCCAGGTCTGTTGTCATTACCATGCTTCATGCCCGTGTCATCACAATGCTCCATGATTATTGTCTTCAAAATGCTCCATGGCCCATGTCATCACAGTGCTCCATGACCCCTGTCATCACAATGCTCTATGG